>NC_056725.1:655662702-655812702 GCF_019279795.1 Protopterus annectens
GTGAAGAGTGCTGTTTCACATGAATGGGGAGTCTTTTCCAATGAAGGGGTAATCTTTGAGAAACATACCTGTCCCTCCAACATGTTCTGTTTATGTCACAGGCAAGGTTTATATCCTTAGAGCAGGTGTTTTAGTGCTGTTTGTTTTGCGAATGTATAGCAGGTCCATCAGAGCTGGATCAGAGAATGTCTAGTAGCTTAGGCATAGATCGTCCCTCAGTAATCTGTAAGAGACTGAGTACAGGGACAGGGCTTTGAGGTGGTCTGGATAGGGCATATTATTTACACCCTGTATTCATTTAGTGAGGAACCTCTGTGGCTGCTCCAGTTGTTCCAAATGCCTGGTTGGGTACATGCTGAAGGATGCATTTTACTCGATTATTGGTCTAATTAGAGCTGAATATAGTGGGACTATGATTTCCTTAGATATGGATGCCATGCCCCTACTTATAAGTTGTGCCAAATTGAAGTAGTTTCCCACTATCATAGACACATAGTGATCAAAGTTCAGGTTACTGTCAGCCTAAGTTTACCAAGTTTGTTACCAATGGGTTACTCTAAGGGGAGTGTTGTGAATATTGTAATTTGCAGGAGTAGTCATTTTCCCAAAGGGTATAATTATGCATTTTTCTGGCACCAGTTATTTGTCTGTGTTAGAGATTCCTGGAGGATATCTGCATCTTTTGAGGATTCAGTAATTGCATCCAACTTGCAGTCATCAGCAAATTTGGTCAGCCAAAGACCCTCTACATTTGCCTTGACTTCAGAGAAGTATATTCCAAATAGGAAAGGTCCAAGTACCGAGCCCTGTTGGACACCACTAGTAAAAGGCCTCTTGGTGGAGGTGGATTCCCCTTCCCTAACTTCATGTGTCCTATATGTGAACCATTTGGTTGTCCATCAGGTGATATCGAGATTTAAGCCTAAATTTGTGACTTTGTCTATAATACCCGAGTAAGGTATTGGGTCAAATGCCTTTGCCAGGTCACAGTAGGCAGTATGTACTATTTTGCCCTCATCCATGGCACTAGTGACGTTCTTGAAGAAGTCCACTAAGTTTAATAGGCATGATCTGACATCGATGAAACTGAACTGGGATGGGTCAATTATTTGAAGATTTCCTATGTTTTTATTTACCAGTTCCAGTATAATTCTTTCCATAGCCTTGCATACAACACTAGTCAAACTTATGGGTCTGTAGTTCCCTGGGTCTGTTCATGGTCCACCGTTGTGTAGAGGGATGACAGCTGCAGTTCTCGATTTCATAAGGATGAATTCTGTCTGGAGGCTGTAGTTGAATAGAGATTCTAGCGGGCCTGACAGGTTATGTTTCAAGCTATTTAGGAGGCATCCTGGGATAATATCAGTACCCATTGATACAGTTTTTTTTAGCTCTGGAGGGTGCAGTGAGAACCTGCTCTTTACTAATAGTTGGGGAGAAATGGTAGAGGGTAATTCCTAGGGTGTAACTGAAGTTGATAGGAAAGTGAAATTGGAGCTAAATTTATCAGCCAGCAAATTTGCTATACCCTCTGATTCGATGTAGGAAATTCCAGTTACCATTATTTCAACATACTGCTTGGTGTCTCTTTCAGGTTTTGTACATAACCGAAACATGCCTTATGGTTGTCCTTGGTCTGGGAGGCTATTTTTGCCTTAAAGCTGGCTTTGGTGGATTTGATTAGCCCCCCAAATTGCTTTTTGAGACTGACAAAGGAGTTTTTTTGTCTTTTGGGCATAGCCCTTCCTAATTTTGGACAGGATTTTCTTTCTTTTGTTCTGCATCCTATTCATACTGGGGAACCACCAAGTGGGTTTGTTTTTGGAGTTTGTCCAAAGTTTATTTCTGTTTGGAACTGCTGTTTCTATGTAGTGCTTGTACAGGGTCTCTGTATACACGTCCACATAGGCCACTGTGTTCTCTGAATTTTGGGGGGGGGGGCTAACTAAGAATTTAGATATGCCTTCAATTAATAGGAGGTTGCTAGCCTTGGAAAAGTTCTTAAAGGTTCTGTGGTTTGCTGGGAGTGCAGCCTTTACATTTATTTGAAAGGTTACTGCTTTATGATCTGATCTGACTAGTAAGCTATTACACAAGCAGGGGGTGCAGCATTCCCTCTTATTTGTTTCCTGGGAAAACTTCTAAATTACAAGTTTAACATAAATTCCTTCCAGTTTTCTAAAATACTACATGCACATTTCCATTTCTAAACAAGCCAACCTAGGCTTTACTCTAAAGTAGGATTTTCAAGGTCCCTAGGTTTTCATCTTGGTCATTACTGTGACTGTCTGGCACAAACTACCCATACACTGATCATCCTCGGATACCTCTAATTCTTTATGCAGATAACATGGTCATCTACATGTCAAGCAAATCTCACTCTATTATACAAACTCAACTCCAAGATGAACTCCAAACTCTCAACCAATGTCTAATAGACAAAAAGCTTATACTCAATCCCTCAAAAATAAAAGCAATGCTGTTTGGAACCAAACAAAAAATAGGCAAAATGCCCAGCTTGCTTAATATTAAAGATGTCGACAATCACACCATAGAAGCTACCACATCCTTCAAATACTTTGGCATTTGGTTAGACCAATCTCTTAACTTTCAACTACACATTGAAAACATGCAAAAAGAACAACATACTACTGGGTGAACAAGCTACTGCCTCTTCTGTCCAAGCCAACCTAAGCTGCCATAGGCAAAGGAATACTCTTATCTCAACTCGAATATGGACTACCCATTATAGCTACAGTCTCAAAGAAAAATGCCACCACCTTACAAACCATCTCCAATAAAAACTGCCTGTTCATTGCTAACTCCCCCAATAATGAACACCACTGCCTAACTCTCACCAAAGCTAAATAGTTCCAGTACAATTGAGAACCAGCCTCCTACTAGGATCCCTAATTCACTCCGTCCCCTCTCACTCATAAACTTCACCAAAATCCCCACATGTAATCTCAGGGATTTCTCTCAATCTGAACCCACCCTACTAACTCCAAAAAAGTAAACCATTCCACTGACCATGCATTCTCCATTCTATCACCTAAACTATGATACTCCATTCCTCTGTCAATGAGAGACATCCAAAAATACTCGGACTTCAGACAGCAGCTCAAGGAACATCTCTTCATCCAAGGAAAGTGCAACTGCAGTCACTCAGGTCTCATTACATGAACCTTGCAGTTCCTTACACACCCTATCCATATTTCATACTTTCTTATCTCATCTTGTCATCCCCTTACTTATTGTCTGTCATTCATCCTACTTCCCTCTTCTCTTTGCATCTCTCTCACGTCTTCTCTTTTCTATGCCTCGTCCCTTGCATGCCTCTCTCCCCTTTTCTCTGTCTTCTCCCCATGGTATCCTTTCTTGCAACTATTCTCATTTGCCTGTTCTAATGTCTTCATGCTTCTCAATATATTGACATGCTGCTATCCCTGTGACATATGGCTACGTCATCCATAAAGCTAAGCATAATTCCATTTTTCATCCATGTTTTGATAGTCTTAACTGTTTCTTGAAATAAAAACTGTAGCATATTTTTGCATCTGTAAATATGTGTATGTGTGTGTGTGTGTGTGTGTGTGTGTGTGTGTGTGTGTGTGTGTGTGTGTGTGTGTGTGTGTGTGTATACACCTATATTTGTTTTTTAGCATATCTTTGTATCTGCAAATATGTTTTGTTCATTTATTATGTGATCATATTCACCTAGACTATGCCTGCAAATGGTCCATTGAGATGAGCGCACTACTCTAGTAAACAGATATAAATTAAATAAAAATAAAATAAGCTATCTTTTTTTACTGTTTTTTTCTTCCATGCCTGCTCACCATCAAGCCCTTCCCTGACAGATCTCAAGTCCATTTGTTCTCAATACAGGGGGTCCTCCTGCACTGTGTGTGAGACAACCAAATAAGGGGTATCATCCAGATAGCTGTGGAGGAGTTTGTGGCCTTACATGTGTCCAAGCATATCTTAGTTGCCGAGAGAGGGCATCCTTGAACCAAAGGCCCGAGGGTCTGGCGTCAGTCCTCCCAGACTGGGGCTGTATGTTTCAGGATGGACAAAATTTTCCTTAGGCCAGGGGACTACACTGCACCACTTCTGTGCTATACAGTCTCCTTCATTTAAGGCACAGGCTATGGGAGAATTTATATTATGTCCCTAACCTCACCTCCCTAGATGGCTGCAAAAGCACTGCATCACTTTAGAGTATCCTATGCCCTCTATCTACATAAGTATGCTCCCAAACACATTCATGAAAGCTACCCACACCAGCTTGGAATTACCAAGCTCATGTCCCCTGCTCTGCAGCCATTTGTAACATGTATGTCTCAACTTGCACAGGAGCAGCTGACTGACCACAAACCTCCTTCTCCTCCTCCTCCCCAGGGATGGGCAAGTCAGAATAACCCACTCACTTCCACCCCAAGCTGCTATTCAAACTTTGGCTATCTGAGTCACATGCATGGCTTTATCCCTCCATGTCTCAGAGCCAAGCTAAGCTGTTAGGTTTAATTAGTACCAAGCTTTGCCTTCACAAGTACTACATACATCATCGGTTATAATTAATGCAACTTTCAACCTTCAACCTCTTCCTGCTCACAGCTTCTGTCAACCATTTTTACAGGGGGCAAGTAAAGATTGCTGTGGGCTTATCCATAAACATTACTTATTTAGACAGTTGGCTGCTAGTGGTTATGTTATCTACCGACAGAGGCTATTATGTTCTTGAACTCTTACAGTACTGAAGTCATCCTCATCTAACTGCAGATGAGCATTAACCAAAGGATAAACTTTGCTAGGACTGAAATTGCTATGTATGGAAGGCAAAGACAGAAAACATGTTTCAGCCTTCAAATGGGACAGTTTTCAGTCCATGGTGTATCCTGTCTTTTCTTTGTTTACATGGGTGATCCTTGTTTAGAGCTTGTGGGACTTCATAACAACATAGTTTCTGTAGTGCAACATTATATGCTATACATGTTAGTTCAATGGATGATACCAATTACAATTGTGCCAGTACAGGGACCATCTTAATTTTGTAATACAAACTGAAGTAAAAAAAAAAGTAGTAGCAAACTTTGACTTTCATCCTTTTACCAAAACCAACTGTGAAAATAACCAACAGGGTGTTTTATTATAGGCAAAAATAATATGGGAATTTCCAACACAGTGAGATGGTACCAGGCATAAGACTTCACATCACTAAAAACAATCTTTATCTTTTGGGTCCTGCTGCGTTTGTTGGTACCATGCAGCCTGAAGTTACCAATGATTTTTTTTTTTTCAGGCAGTTTATTGCCAATGTTTAGTACATGTGAGGAATTGCCAGTTTCAAACCTGTTACAATTGAATTATAGTTACAATACATGTACAACACATTCTGATAACTCACCTGTCAGGCTTTGGCTTTCAATGAAATTATTTCTAGCATTTTTCACATTCACAAGAGTACTGAATTTGAGTGAGATATCTATAATAGTTATAGGCAGTTGAGATATGTTCTTGTGGCAGGTACGGCTTTCCATCCTTCCCCCGATTTGTAAAAACTGTGTAAATACCTAGTACTGCATTTTTTTTGTCTTTTACAGTTGCCAGATATTTTCTTCAACTCCACATGAGGTCCTTCATTCTGAAAAGATTTAAAATATTTGGCCATGGCAGTCTCGGAATGCCCTTGGCCTAGCTGAAACCAGGTCTGTTGTGAGGAGAAGCACAGTTAAATAAATACCTACATAATAGTAATAGTACTTCAGCCAAGTTAATGCCATGCTATTATATGCATTATACAATTTTAATTGATAAATAATAAAATATTCATCTAGGAGCACCCCTAATAGTAGTTCATGGTAAAAGAAGTAAGTACACAGGGAATTCATGAGAGATTTTGCAACATCGCTATACTCATTGTTTGTCACTTTAATTTCTCCAAGTCTTTTGGGTTTCTAATAACGTGATGGGAATGGACCACATTCCTAAGTCAAAGTAGGATTAAATTTATGAATTTAGTATTGTTCCAGTCTTTGATGTTAGCCAAAAGTGCTCTACACAGCACCCACAATGTACCCAGAATTGACGCCTTCTGCAGTTCAGATGGAGTTACATGCACTGGTAGCATATCTGAATAAGACTATAAATTATTTTTTATGAAGCCCATTGCTCCTACTACTATTGGAACTGTCTGGGTATCATTCTTCCACATTGCTCTTGTTTGTGCCAGCAAATCCTGGTATTTTATGACTGTGTGTGTCTCTGTACATAAAACACTGTAATCACTGATGTAGCAATTTCAATGATCAATTCTACGTTTATCTTCTTTTAATGGACTTCTATACCTGGTTTTCTTGCATCTATTTTTGAACCGCTAGTAATGTGTGATCCCATGTAATACAAACTTTATCATTCTCAATAATGCTTTGTGGTTCATGTTTTGAATGCTTCTCAGCTACTTCAGTATTGTAATGTTTACACAATCCTCTGTGCAGTAGTCTTGACACATTATTATGCCTTTCAGTATACAGGCCCTTTGCCATTAGTGTATCACACCCAGCAACAAGATGTACACCTGTTTCCAGTTCTGTTTTACAGAACCTGCATTTGTCTGTTTCTCCTACATGGGACTTTGTAAACCAACATGTAAAGAGTCCACTCTCCTGGGCTGCTAATATTAACCTTTCATCTTTTGGTTTAAATTCACCTCTCCTTTACCATTTCTGCATCAGATCCTGATTGACATGAGGTTGTTCCAGGAGTTTTCTGTACTTGCAACTGTATGTATGCCTGTTTCACATTTCTTGCCTTCTCATCTGATCCTTCTCCTTATATTCTTTTGTTTTTTGTTTTTTTGACACAATTAGTTGCTGGCCGATTTTTGTCTACTTTTGGTTTAGATTCTATTCCCACTTGACACCATTATGCTTTTGCTAAAGTAAGCAGTCATCTTAGATTTGTTTTTATGTTTCAAAACATTCACTATGTTTGGCTCTGATGAGGTCAGTAGATATGTATGCAGTCCTACAATTGCAGATCTATACATGTGATCAGTTACAAGGAGGCCCATACTTCCTTCAGAATGAGGGATATATAATCTTGGTATACACTGATTTTTATATATCAATTGATAATCGTGAAGCATTTTTCTTGTTTTCCTCTCCAATTGATGCAATAGATTTTATGGCCAGTCAATCACCCAAAGCCATAAATTAGAACAGGAAGAACAAATTGGTTTATAGCTTGGGCTTTGTTCCTAGATATCAGGGCTGTTTTTAATATTAATTTTTGTCTTCTAAAATATTCTTTACTGAGTTTTGTTCATATTTTCGGATTTGTTGATGTTTTATTGTTGATCCTTCATCAGTTCCCAAATATTTATATACTCCTTCCTGCTCAAATTCCTTTATATCACTGTAAGAGAAACAGTATTCTGTCTCCATTTAAATAAGAAGTTATGTACTCACCATAACGTTCCATCTGAGTAGGTATCTTCATTTGTCTGCAACCTGTGGGGATACGGATCCGATCTCGGATCCGAGCCGGCAACTTCTAACATAGCATAGATCCGAGCTCCTAGCTCCTCCCCCTTACCCATAACCCCCTGCCTGCCCTAACTGACCTCAGATCAAGTTTGCCCCTTAGCACAATAGATAACAGGTGTCCCAATGGGAACATATGCTAATAACACAAGAGCGATCCAATCGGTCAGGGGGAAGGAGGGGGGGATGGTTGCAGACAAATGAAGATACCTACTCAGATGGAACGTTATGGTGAGTACATAACTTCTTAATCTGAAGTAGGAACTTCATTTGTCAGCAACCTGTGGGACAGAGTCCCCAGCTACCTAAGTCTTGGGTGACCTTCATGGAAGGATATTCCAGAGCACCGCAGAGCCAAAGGACGCTCTACCTCGGGAAACAACATCTATTTTATAATGGCTGATAAAGGTGTGAGATGAAGCCCAAGTGGCTGCGGAACAAATGTCATCCAGTGGAACCCTAGCTTGAAAGGCCGCAGAAGTGGCAATGGCCCTAGTAGAATGAGCACGGACTCCTTGAGGTGCAGGCCTTCCCGAACTCTGATATGCTAACAGAATACAGCTCGAGATCCATCTAGAGAGAGAAACCTTAGAAACTGATTTTCCAAAATTACTTTTGGCAAAGGAGATAAACAACTGATCGGATTGCCTATGACCAGCAGTTCTGTGGATATAAAAACGTAATTGTCTGTGTACGTCCAAGGAATGAAGCTTGTACTCTCCTTTGTTATGAAAGTTGGGGAAAAACACTGGGAGATTAATGGATTGATTGATGTTCACTTCTGAAGATACCTTAGGTAGAAAGGACGGATTGATTCTGAGGTAAACCCTATCCGGGTGAAAAAACAAATATGGTGGTTTGACACAAAGGGCTTGCAATTCCGATACCCTTTTGGCTGAAGTTATGGCCACCAAAAAGGCTGTCTTCCAAGAGAGAAATTTGAGATCAACCGTGGCAGCCGGTTCGAATGGGGGACCAGTCAAGGCCTGCAAGACTAAGGATAAATCCCATGGAGGTACCACCTCTTTAACTGGAGGCCTAAGGAGGAAGGTACCCTTGAGGAAGGTCTTACACAGTTTGGAAGTGATAATAGGACCAGACTCTTGCCCCACATGGTAGTATGAGATTGCTGCCAGCTGTACCTTGACTGTGGAAGAACTAGCCCCCTGGTGAAAGAGAGAGGTTAGAAAATCTAGAATCGATGATATTGGGGCTGTAAAAGGGTCTAAACGACGGTGTTTTGCCCAAATGGTGAAGCATTTCCACTTACTCCGATAAACCTTCCTGGTGGAAGGCTTGTGAGCTGCTACAAGAATGGCTTTGACCGGTGATGAGATCCCGGGAGTCCTTATGAGGAGTGGAACTGGAGCAACCAAGCCGTCAGCTTGAGGTTGACCAGGTTCGGAGTCGGAAGACCGAGAGGATGAGAGATGAGATCCGGAATGGGATCCAGAATCCATGGTGGATACACTAGGTGAGACCATAGGTAAGGGAACCACGTCTGACGAGGCCAGAATGGGGCAATGAGGATCATTCTGCTCCCCAGCTGCTTGGCTTTCTGTAACAATTTCAACATCAGGGGTAGAGGAGGGTAAGCATAAAGCAGACCGGGAGGCCAAGCATGAACTAGAGAGTCTCTTGGGGACTTCCCCGGAGGGGGGATCAGAGCGAAGTAATCGTTGCATTTCGTGTTTGAAGGAGAGGCAAAAAGATCTCAACAAGGTCGCCCCATCGGGCAAATACTTGCTCTGCCACTCGGTGGTTGAGAGACTACTCGTAAGGAGTCAGGATAGTACGACTGAGCCTGTCCGCTAAAATGTTGGACCGTCCCGGAATGTGCGTTGCTATGAGAAAGCGGTTGGTGGAAATCGCCCATTCCCACACTCTCATGGCCTCGCGGCAAAGGGGGTAAGACCTGGTTCCCCCCTGTTTGTTGATGTACCAGACTACCGACATGTTGTCTGTCTGTACATAATTGTCCCTACTGGAAGAGAGTTGTGTAGTGCTTGCAACGTCAAAAGCACCGCTCTCATCTCTAGGACGTTGATATGCAAAGAGGTCTCTACGTCGTTCCAAGTGCCTTGGACTGTTCTGCCTGAAAAATGCCCCCCCACCCCAGGCGAGAAGCGTCCGTGGTCACTGTGTCGACTGGTGGAGGTAGTGAGAAGGGACAGCCCGTGTGGAGGTTGGGAGACTGGAGCCACCACAGAAGCAATTTTCTGCAAACCTTGCTTAAGGAAACGGGGTGGGACAGAGGGTTGCAAGACAGGGACCATTGTACCTGGAGGGTCCACTGTAGAACCTTCATGTTCAACCGGGCCAATGGCAGCAGAGGGATTGCAGCCGCCATAGATCCTAGGGCCCTCAGAATCAATTCCGCCGAAGGAGTTTGCAGTTGAAGAATGGCCTGCACATGTAACATCAGGTTCCGAAGTCGATCTGGAGTCAAGAACGCAAGCATCTGTCTGGAATCCAGTCTTGCCCCTATAAAATCTAGCATCTGTGTAGGGATGAGAAAGGATTTGGTCATGTTGATGGTTAATCCTAATAGTGGAGCCAGACCGAGAAAATAGTCCCTGCCTGAGCAAAGTAGATGCCTTGTTGGGGCTGTGAGGAGCCAGTCGTCCAGGTATGGAAAGACCTGAATTCCCTGGAGTCTCAGGTGGGCCGCTACTACTGCTAGGACCTTGGTGAACACCCTGGGGGCTGATGTGAGACCGAAGGGGAGGACCCTGAATTGAAAGTGACTGGCTCCCAGCCGGAAGCGGAGGAACCTCCTGGAACGCCTGTCCACTAGAATGTGATAGTACGCATCCTTGAGGTCTATAGAGCACATCCAGTCGTCCTCCCACAATAAGGGGAGGACGGATTGCAACGTGACCATTCGGAACTTTTGTTTGGGTACCGCCAGGTTTAGGAAAGAGAGGTCGAGGATGGACCTCAAGTCCCCCGTCTTTTTTGGCACCAGAAAGAACCTGGAGTAAAACCCTGATCCGACTTGATCTGGGGGGACGGGCTGGATGGCTCTTTTTTGTAGAAGCTGCTGAATTTCTGCAGTGGCCGCCTTCTTTTGACTGGGTGGGACGTTGGTAAGGCTTCTGATTCTGGGGTTGGCTATGAAGGGAATTAGGTAACCTCTGGATATAATGCGAAGCACTCAGCGATCTGTTGTAATGGACTCCCATTTTGCCAGGTGCTTCGAAAAACGCCCCCCGACTGCCTCCAGAGTGGAGCAGTTGGGAAACCCCTCAGGGGTTCTGCATGGGCCTCTCAGAGAAAGGTTCTCTGGACCCAAAATTCCTCGGACCCCCTCTGCCTCTGGGGCGGCGTCCTCCCTGTCCTCCTCTGCCACGAGAGGAATGGTTGTCCTGAGCAGACTGAGAATGATGCGATTTTCGGAACCACATCTTCTTCTGACCCTTTTGGTTCTTGGTAAAGGACCTCTGGGGCGCAGAGAAGCGGACTCCGACGGCAGACAAGGTCTTCCCATCTTTCTCGCTGTGGACAAGAGTGTCGCGAACGGTTTTGCCGAACAGTGCAGAACCATCAAAAGGGGCATTTGCGAATGACGCCTTAAAGGGTTCCGAGAAATCACAGTGACGGAGCCAGGCCTGTCTCCTCATGACAAGCCCGACTCTGCCTGCTCTAGCGGCTCCCTCTGTAGCATGAGACAATAGCCGCATAGAGGTATTAGAGATAGAGTGGAGGGTGGCCGTTCGGGAAGAGTACAAATCCATGTCTCCCTCCGACATGGACCCCGGTGGGGAAGCAGCGTATTCCTTAATTAGGTCCCGCTGCATCCTAATAACGTGTGCCATATAGTTCAAGGCCCTCACAGAGAAGGTTGCTGAACTGAAGGCCCGCTTCCCAAGACGGTCCATCGCGCGAGACTCCTTGCTCGGAGGATGAACCGTGGGGCTCTCCTGAGCCAACTCTTTCTTAGCGGCTGCAGCCACCAACATGGCATCCACAGGGGGACCTCTGCTCCAATGTGATCTCTCTGCAGGGGGGCTCAAAATTTTGTCTGGGCGCTTGGGGATCGGCTCTATGGTGTCTGGTTCCTTCCAAGCCCTAGAGGATATGAGATCCACCAGGGGGTCGGGTGGAGGGGACACCCAAGAGGTAGATGGTCCTGCCTCAAACGCCTCAAGGAATACGGACTCGTCAGAGGAAGCCTTGGGGGCAGACCACCCACCTCTGATTTTGAGCATTTCCATGATGTCTCCAAAGGAGACATCCTCAGGGGGTGATCTCGGGGAGCCTTCCCCTTCATCCAAGTCCGTATCTTCTGTGAGACTCTCAGGGGAGTCTATGTGCCTCCTTTTGCACTTTGCCTTGTGGGGAATCTCCTCGGGGGGGCTGTCCGAGGAGTCCTCACGGGCAGTAATCTGCTCCACTGGAACTCCTAAAGGCGCTGAGGCAGGCTGCCTGAAGGGCTGGGTGAGGGGAGCCAGGACCAGATGAGAAGGAGTGCAGGAGGGAGCCGAAGCCAGGACCGGAGGCCTGGAAGCACTCGACAGTGCCCTCTCCACTGCAGCAAAAGCCGAGGGGGAGCCGCTCTCAGACGGATCCGAGATCCGACTCCCACTCGGATCTGAAGCGGGGATCGGACCCAGTGCCGAGAACACCGGATCCGAAGGACCAGTGTGCTCCGACCGGGACGGAGCCGAAAGCACACCGAATCCCTCGGATCCAAAGCTCGGCCCACGGCTCCGAGAGGTCGGATCCAACAGACTCGAGGGAATAGTCGGAGCCGACGTGCCCAGCATGGTCGGCTCCGACCTACCCCCGGATCCAACGTGGCTCGGCTCCGAGCGCTCCGAGCCCGGAATGCGGGTTGGAGAAGGAGCTATAGAAGCGAAAAAAGGGGTCGAGCTCCCCCCCAGAGGGGGAGGAGGCAAGAGCACTCCCATCTGCATCTGGGCCTGGATGAATCTCCTCATCATCCGGTCCATATCCGCGTCAGACATGCTAAAAGTGGACCTCGACGAGGCCACCGAGGCAGACCTGGAGTGTCGCCTTGATGACCTCGACGGGGACCGGATCACCTCCTCCTTGGGTCCCAGGGAGAAACAAGGGGATCGGATCCGAGGAGGAGGAGATCGAGAAGACTTGGACGGGGAAGCCCTCCTGGTGGGCGGGGCCGATGAAGAGTCCTCGGCCCGCCGCTTAAGGTGCTTCTCCAGCCGCTTCTCTTTCCTGGCCTCCCTATCCTCCAGAGCTGAAGCGGGAGGTTGAGTCCCGGTCGGAGGAAGGGAGGCAGGGGTGACCGCTACCGGGGGGTAGCGGGCACCGAAGCACCGGAGGAAGAAGCAGAGTCTGGGGGTAGAAGGCCCGCCAGAACTAGCTTTGACCTTCGATCCTTGAGTGCCCTGAGGTTGAACGCCGTGCAAATCGCGCAACCCGAAGAGAGGTGTTCAACCCCAAGGCACCTAACGCACCGAGTGTGGCCATCAGCCGGTGAAAGCTTGTGACCACACTCGGTGCATTTTGAAAAAACTGCCTTAGGGGCCTCTGACATACTGTAGGAAAGCACACTCACTAGGCCCCTAATTCAGTCACACACACACGCTACGACCAGCGGGGGAGGGAGAATTATTCTTAAATTTAAACAAGTATGTTATATCTATAAAAAGGAGAAAGGATAAACCTATCACACACACAACCAGTCACTCAGAAGAAAAAATACAAAAACTTTTTTCCTCACAAAACGCCAAGAGCTCTGAACCTAGCTGTTGCTTGAAGAGCGGCAAACTAGATCTGAGGTCAGTTAGGGCAGGCAGGGTTTTATGGGTAAGGGGGAGGAGCTAGGAGCTCGGATCTATGCTATGTTAGAGGTTGCCGGCTCGGATCCGAGATCGGATCCGTATCCCCACAGGTTGCTGACAAATGAAGTTCCTACTTCAGATCTGTTGTTAGCATGATTATTAACTTGGAAAAAAGCTGCAAGAATAATATAGACTAAAATGAAATATAAAGGTTTAATTTAGGAATAGTATAAAATGTTGAAAATAGGAAGTAGTAAGTGTGCTGACATAGCTTAATTAGATATTGGTATCCATGTAAAGGAGTATGTTATTGAGAAACAAAGTCTGTAAAAATAACTGCGTAGATGGCAGCTGGAAGGACATCAACGAAGTAAAGAGATGTAACATCAAGCAAGATAAAGTTGGAACATCAAGTTTCAAATAGTGCTGGAACACCACGTTTGAGATAATGCATGACTGAGTATCCCTGGATGATCGAACTTGAAAAAGAATCAAGAACAAATCATAAATTAGAAGAACAAAGAAAGGTGTTATACAAGGGAAGATTGTAATACATCAGACTGAGAGAAAATATCAGACTTTCTGGTATAAATATGAGTGTGTATAAACTACCTTTAGGAATTTGCCATAGAGAGCTTACAGCATCTGTTTTGCATGCTTGGAGATCCGAAAAGAAAATGTAATAGTAAAATGCGTTTCAACTGAAGCAGTTGGTCTTAGTGTATTTATTGTACTTAGTACAATACAGTAATAAGGCTAGTTGGTCACAATAAATAGTTAAATATCCTGTGGTATGCATGCATGTAAATGCAAGTAACAGCAAGAAACCAACAGAAGATGTGCATATAATTTTTCAATCACCTTCCTGTTCCAGGAGGATATTTTCTTGGTTCTGCAACATTCTTGCTTTAAATGTTGCTTTTGCACATCTGTCAAGACCAAATTACATTCTTATATCATCTGAGAACATTTTGACACTTCCAGTTGTGTTTTCAGCTCCTCCTCTATTGAACTGTACAGTTTTAAATCATCCACAAAAAAATGAGAAGTTTTTACACTTTCATGTTGTCTGGGAGCCAAACTGTAACCATGACCTAATCTGTTAAGTAGACAGCTTAATGGATTAAGGTCAAGATAAAAGACGTGCCAGCGTCCCTCTGGAATATCCCCCTTTGAATTTTTATGCCTGGGATAATACTGTATCCTTTATCATGGCTTAGCTGCAAAGTGCTTTTTCACTGTATTATGGACACTGTAATGTAATTAATCAATGTAGGGTGTATCTTGTACATCTGTAAGCACTCCTTTATCCATGAATGTAGGATGCTGTCAAATGTTTTTTGTACTCTATCTGTGCTGTACTTCGATTATTCCCCTTTTTACAATTCTCCATTATGACTTTATTTATCAAAAAATGATCCTTTGTTCCATATGACTTTCTTTTGTTACTCCTTTGTTTTACTGCCATGACTGAGTTTTCTTCTAAATGACTATAAAGCCTGTCAGCATCAGTTCCAGCATATAGTTTGTACATCATCGGAAGACAAGATACTGGTCTGGCAGAGGCAACATGAAAAGGAGATGCTGACTCTTCACCAGAGTCATGGAGGTAATGGGAAAGGGACTAACCAAACCCCAGAAGCAACAAAAGTCAGTACATTTCTTCAACATTTTACAAAGGGGGATAATCTGGTTATTATCCTAACCTTTCTCCTGGCTGCCGTGTATCCCTGGCAGGTCTGCTTCTTTTTAATCTTTAATCTTTCAACCTCTAAACCTGCTGTTGACTGGTGAATCTACCTGCCTGCCCTATAAGGACCCCTCTCAAAACAAAAGAAAGCCATCTTATCTACAAGGAAGTTACAATTCTACATTCAAAACCCTTCCATCTATAGAAATAGTGAAACTTTCAACCTCTAAACCTGCTGTTGACTGGTGAATCTACCTGCCTGCCCTATAAGGACCCCTCTCAAAACAAAAGAAAGCCATCTCATCTACAAGGAAGTTACAATCCTACATTCAAAACCCTTCCATCCATAGAAATAGTGAAACTTTCAACCACTAAACCTGCTGTTGACTGGTGAATCTACCTGACTGCCCTATAAGGACCCATCTCAAAACAAAAGAAAGCCATCTCATCTACAAGGAAGTTACAATCCCACATTCAAAACCCTTCCATCTATAGAAATAGTGAAACTTTCAACCTCTAAACCTGCTGTTGACTGATGAATCTACCTGCCTGCCCTATAAGGACCCCTCTCAAAACAAAAGAAAGCCATCTCATCTACAAGGAAGTTACAATCCTACATTCAAAACCCTTCCATCTATAGAAATAGTGAAACTTTCAACCACTAAACCTGCTGTTGACTGGTGAATCTACCTGCCTGCCCTATAAGGACCCCTCTCAAAACAAAATAAAGCCATCTCATCTACAAGGAAGTTACAATCCCACATTCAAAACCCTTCCATCTATAGAAATAGTGAAACTTTCAACCACCAAACCTGCTGTTGACTGGTGAATCTACCTGCCTGCCCTATAAGGACCCCTCTCAAAACAAAAGAAAGCCATCTCATCTACAAGGAAGTTACAACCCTACATTCAAAACCTTTCCATCTATAGAAATAGTGAAACTTTCAACCTCTAAACTTGCTGTTGACTGGTGAATCTACCTGCTTGCCCTATAAGGACCCCTCTCAAAACAAAAGAAAGCCATCTCATCTACAAGGAAGTTACAATCCTGCATTCAAAACCCTTCCATCTATAGAAATAGTGAAACTTTCAACCTTTAAACCTGCTGTTGACTGGTGAAGCTACCTGCCTGCCCTAAAAGGACCCCTCTCAAAACATAAGAAAGCCATCTCATCTACAAGGAAGTTACAATCCTACATTCAAAACCCTTCCATCTATAGAACTAGTGAAAGTATGTATCTCCTCTCATACAGGCTCTGAAGCTAAATTGTATATTTTTAAAAGAATACAAAGAAGTAGTTGTAGTCCAGTTTGCTGTGTGAAACCTCCCTCCTGAACCAGTTAGCCAACAGCCATATCCCCCTCCTACCACATAATAAGTTTCTCTGCTTTAACACTGTTTACTCCAGCTGAGTCCTACTTCTTCTTTTCCTGTATTTTAGTGCTGCCTGTAGTTTTACCCTTTGACCACTAGGTGGCTCTCTACACTAGGCTGTGTAATTTCTCCTAATTCCCACCTCTCTTGTATTTCTTATAGTCCACCCTGCACCTTCTGACTCTACTCTATCTTGTCCCTCTCCTTCCTTCTGTAGTCTTTAGCCCAGCCTTATATACCTTGCCACTGTTTATCTTAAACTTGTGTTACCTCTTACCTGGAACTTCTAACTGATCCACTATAATCTGCTGGTCACAGATTGACTCTGGGACCTCTTCCTTCACTTGCTCTAACCTGTTCAGTTTGCCCTGCTGGCTCACTCCGCTCCCCTACCCTACCCCCAAATTCCACCCACCCCCACTACATCTCAAATTATACCTCCTTGGCCACACCCCCACTCTGTGTCAACCTATAGACTACCCTATCTTGTTGCATACTTAACACTTAACTCCTAATTACTTAGTACCTCCCTCTATCTAACCTTCTCTATACAACCTCACCTATTACATTTCCTTGCTACTCAATTTTTCATCCCACTGCCTTAGCTTAACTTTCACCTTAACATGCCTATCACTACCATACCTAGACTATTTTACCTTTTCCTCTTTCTTATAATTCTTCCCTCTCTACTTATATCACATGTCCTCACCAGTTATGAATACCTAAACCATACTAGTTTTCAACATCCCTTAAAACAAACAACTCATCTCTCCCTTTCATCTCCACCAATTCATTGTAACACAGCATTTTCATCATCCTACATTCTACCTCACTTTCATAGATTAACCCACATTAGGTACCTCCAACTGAGAAAACCTAACTGTAATTTTTCCAAACTATTAAAACACTCACATACACCACAGCAACACCTACTTCTACATGGGGACATTCATCCTAATCCAGGCCCAGAAAACACCATCACTAATTCCCAATCATTCCATACCACCTCTGAAACCCCAATTAGTGGCCCCAACTTTCTTCTCATAGCTCACCTCAACATACATAGTTTAAATAAAATTACACAGCTATATGCACTATTAGGTTTATATTCTTTTGACATCCTATGTCTAACAGAGACTTGGCTCAAGCCAGTAACTAGCAACAATGATATAATACCACCTGGATATAATATTCTGTGGCAAGATCGTCTAAATAAAAAAGGCGGTGGGGTAACAATATTGTATAAATCTGAATTACAAATTACTATATTGAATACTCAACCTCCCACTCCTGACAATGCTGAAATCTTAATCACTAAGCTCCAGATTAATACAAATAAATCCTTATACATTATTTGTGCCTATATCCCTCCAGGTAATAACATTAATACTCTTGAAAATTCACTTAGCTGGTTGTCCACATCCTTCCCACAAGAAACAATACTCCTTTGATATTTTAATATTGATTGGTATTGCTGTACTTCAGCCAAACCTACTACTCTCATAAACCTTTATGGCTTCTATCAAACCATCACCTCTACTACCAGAACCCACAAACCTAGCAATAAAAAAAGTACCTTAGACTGGATATTAGTTAATAGTACTGGTCTCCTACATAAAACAGGTACATTGCCTGATGATATTAGTGACCACTCTCTTACCTTTATAACTAGACAAAAAAAAAACCACTATACCCAACCAAACTACCTTTAGGACTACCAGGAACAAAAAAAAAATCTAAACCCAGACAGCTACCTAGCTGAGCTCAAAGCTTGCAACTGGTCACCCCTAAAATACCTACCTCTTGATGAAGCAGTGTCATACTTTAATTCCAAATTCCTGCTAATTCTTGACTGCCATGCCCCCTCTCATACAGCTAGGACCAGGAACAAACCTGCTCCTTGGCTCACCAAAGAGACCAGGCACAAAATGCTACACAGAAATAAGATGTGGTCCAAATGGAGATATACAAAAGACCCTATAGACCATCAAAACTTTAGACAGCTTAGAAACACTACTAAAAAACTAACTATTCTTGACAAAAAAAAGCTATTACCATAAACTCCAACAAACCCAATCACATAATCCACAAAAATTCTGGTCATGCATCAACAGGCTACTTCATCCAGGTCACTCCAAAACTCCTACCCCATCTAACTTGACTCAAAACACTCCCTCCCATCCAAATTGCAGACACATTTAACAGATTTTTCTCAGAATCAGTTAAATCACTAGCAAATGCCTTATCCCCAGCTAGCACCACTACACCACCCTCAACAGCAATTAATCCTCCTGTATTTACTTTACAAGTGCCAACATCACTCGTCCATACACTTCTCCAAAAACGTAAACCTTGTACTCCATCAGCTGACCTCCTCCCAGCTGAATATCTGCAAATGGCAGCTGGTGCACTAGCCTACCCTATTTCCATCTTAATAAAAAGAATTATTACAGAATGTACCATCCCTTCTCTTTGGAAAGTTTCACGTATAATTCCATTGCATAAGGGTAACTCAACTGAACTCACTAACTTTTGACCCACTGCCATACTCTCTCCTTTAGCAAAAATCATGGAGAAATGTATCCACCAGCACCTACTCGAGCATCTCCTACAAAACAAGCTACTGGCTGACTGCCAGCATGGCTTTAGACCATTCCACAGCACTACAACTGCTCTTTTATCCTTCTCTGACTGTATTAATAGAAATTGAAATAACAACCTGCTTTCCTCTGCTCTCTTTATAGACCTCTCTAAAGCTTTTGACATGGTTAATCATCAATTAATGTTAGATACACTACAATCACTTTCCTTAGATACTCAGGCAGTCAAATGGTTTAAGTCTTATCTAGGTAACAGACAACAGGCAGTCCTCTGGAACAATAAACTATCTACTCAGCTCCCAGTCACTCTGGGTGTCCCACAAGGTTCCATTCTGGGACCTCTCCTCTTTTCTATTTTCATTAATGATCTGAAAACTACCCTCCCCCAACCCACCTGTATACAATATGCTGATGACTCGACTTTAATCTGTGCCGCAGCCTCTTCAGCTTAACTCCAGTCCAGTACCCAAAGAGTACTTACCTTAGTTGAAAACTGGTTCCATCAATGCTGTCTCCTCCTTAACCCAAAAAAAACTAAACTATTACTGTTCACTCCCACACAGAAGTCTACCCATATTAATTTCACAATTACATCAAATAATAGCACTGTAATAGCACCCAACACAACCACCAAACTCTTAGGTGTAACAATTGATCATAATCTTAACTATGACAATCACATAAACTTAACTGTCAAAGCCTTTCTTACACCCTCTGCCAGGACTACTATTGCTCAAACCCATCTAATCTCCACCCTACTCTATGCCTCCTCCATATATACCAACCTATCTAAAACTAATCTAAACAAACTGGCAACCTCCTATAACAACATTGCCAGATTTGCCACTGGCTCCCCTTTTAGAACCCACTATTGCCAAAATCTGAAACAGCTAGGATGGCTGGAATTTCAAAACCAGGTTCTTCTTCAGCAACTTACTATCACTCACAGGGTCCTGTACCATTCCACTAGAACCTATGAACCTAATACTCCTGTACTCTGTAATCTTATTAGTCCTTATATAAATCTCAAAACTCTACGTTCAGCAAATAAGTTACTACTTGCCACCCTTAAATCCAATAACAAATCTGGTGACTGCCTGTTTACTAACTTTGTTGGAAATACTTGGAACAGACTTCCAAATGATCTAACTTCCCTTATATCTACCCCACTGTTTAAGAACCAACTAAGAGTCTTCCTTAAATCCCAATGGTTATGTACATGTTCTAAACCAGACTGACGCCCTCTCTCCTTGCTAAAATACCTCGAAACTTCCTCAACACTGATATCCATTTCTTATTTCCTTCACTATTTGTTTACGTTCCTCTGCAATTTTTTTTTCTTGTTTTAACTCAGTATTTTCTGTACCCTGTCAAACTACTACATAATAAAAACTAGCCTTTTCAGAGATTTGCAATATGCCATGCCCTGTGAGCATCTATGTATATAAAATGTTTGATAGAAAGAAAAAAGAAATGTATAGCTGGTATCTATGTCTAACCCACTATTCTAAATCTGCTATACCTATTCTTCTATAGTTACATCTAATGCTCTTAATCTCTTTACACCAACTCTAACATTATTATTTTTTTTATTTTTTCTCACTTTTTTATATTATTTCTTTTTCTCTTTCCCTTTTTTTCCTCCTCTTACCTACTAACTTAAATTAAATCTATGGTAAAGTGTTTTTTTTACATTATTTAGTGTTATAATGTTTTCTTAAAGTAGATGCTTTGTATCTTTATTCAATTAAATTAATACTGTTTTGGAGCTTTTCTCCCCGGGCCTCTACTGAAAATGGACATATATCCAGCTAGACTAGCCCAGTCAACAAATGTAAAATAAAATAAAAATAATAAATAAATAAATAATTTTGATAGTTTACATATCCTCTCAAACATATGAATGAAACAGTATAATGTTGACCAAGGCTCTGGGTATGGTTCCTGTCCCCCTTACTCCATGGTAAAGTTGTAACTATTTCTAAATTATCTGATACTGATTGCTTAAATTATAATATTATAAAAAACTGTTTGCTAGAATGTTTTAAGCTAACACCTGAAGCTTAAAGAAAAAAGTTTCATGAGCATAGACGCAAGGCAGATGAAAGAGTGTGTGAATATGTTGCTGAACTAAGCACTTATTTTCGTAGGTGGGTGAGTGGATGTCAGGTCACCACTTTTGAAGGGCTGTCAGACCTTTTGGTGAGGGAACAAGCCCTTAACACTTTGCCTGAGGACATGAGAATCTGGTTAGCTGATAGACAATGCAATACTGCAGATGAGTTTGGGAAGAAGGGAGACCTATACCTAGCAAGCAGGGCATCACTGCACAGGAAAGGGACACCCATGCTGCTCATGGGTCTAAGGGACCCCATGGTGGGTAGCCCAGACTGCCCCAACAGAGTCCGCCAGTAGCAGGGGAAGCCACTAGTCCAGGTACATGTCCAGGACCATGGGTTAAATGTTTTAAATGCAACCAGTGGGGTCATGTAGCATATAGATGTCCACAGAGGGAATGTGGGGAGCAAAAGGTGGGAGAACCAGTAAGTGAGAATGACAAAATGCCAGCAGTAAGTCATCTGGAGACAACAAGGGTACCAAACTACCACACAAGGTTGTATCCTATCTTAATGGATGGGAAAGAGGCCACTGCTAATAGAGACACAGCCTCTGACCTAACCATCGTGAAGCCTGCAATGTTTACAGAGGAGCACTACTTGCTTGAGCAGTCTACTCCAGTCAGAGCTTTAGGAGAGACCCCATTCCAAATACCTTTGGCTAGGGTTCACCTTGACTGGGAGAGTGGAAAAGGAAGCCAGCAAGTAGATGTGTTTGAGAATATCCCTGTAGATGTCTTGATAGGGAATGATTCTGATAATGCAGTACCATGTGTGCATGCAGTTACAAGCAGTCAGGCTTGGAGACAAGCATGTGGGCCTGGTAGCCTGGGGGAGACTCAGGCAGACCGCACACTTGCAGCCAGGACTGGTGAGGTGGTGACTTCAGGGAGGGAGCTACCCTGTAGCAGTGAGACTGAAGGGGAGCCACAGCTGCTTGTGGGCACTGATATTCCCTTGGACAGGGTGACTGCAAGGTCAGAGGCGAGTAGCAGTACTACCTGGGCTGACAGTGAGGCACCACTGTCAGAGGATACCAGACTTCCTGTGGAAAAGGAGCTGGGAAGAGTTACAAAG
Source organism: Protopterus annectens (assembly GCF_019279795.1). Taxonomy (NCBI): domain Eukaryota; kingdom Metazoa; phylum Chordata; order Ceratodontiformes; family Protopteridae; genus Protopterus; species Protopterus annectens. The sequence goes on from NC_056725.1 coordinate 655,684,874, forward strand.
AGAGTTGAGACAGGATCAACTCTCAGACCCTACATTACAAGGCCTGGGGGACGTAGCTAGTGAGGCACCTAATTCTCAAGGGAAGGGGGAAATCTGTATACTGGGACAAAGGGTTACTGTATAGACAGTGGACCCCTGAGGGAGGGCTAGAGGGTGAGAGAATACAGTAGTTGGTAGTGCCCAGAGCCTACCTTCTGGCATTTCAAGGCATAGCCCATGATATTCCGTTTGCAGGTCATATGGACATAAAATGTGCAAAGAAACATATTATGGAGAACTTCTATTGGCCTGGGATTTCTAGAGATGTAACAGGGTACTACAGGATCTTTGAGCAGTGCCAAAAGGTAGGCAAGGCAGGAGACAAGGTGAAAGCTCCTTTGATGCCTTTGCCTGTGATTCAGGAACCATTTCAGAGGGTAGCTATGGATATTGTGGGGCCTCCGAGTACTCCACGTTCCACAGGGAAAAAAGTATATCCTAGTGGTATTAGATTATGCTACCAGATACCCTGAGGTGTTGGTTCTGTCCTCCATTGAGGCAGAAAAGGTGTCAAATGCTTTGTTAGAGATTTTCAGCAGGGTAGGTTTCCCAAAAGAAATACTGACTGACAGAAGTGCCAATGTCATATCAGACCTGCTGGCTTGTCTGTGGAAGCACTGTGGGGTGAAGCACCTAAAGACCATCCCCAGACTAATGGTCTTGTTGAGGGGTTAAACTGAGCACTCAAGTCCATGCTATGGGCCTTCACAGGCCAGTTTAAGAGGGAGTTGGACAAATATTTTCCCCATCTATTGTTTGCTTACAGAGAGGTGGCCCAGGAATCCACAGGTTTTTCACCCTTTGAGTTGCTGTATGGGCATAGGGTGAGGAAACCTCTAGATTTGATCCGAGATGAGTGGGAGGGTAAGTGTAAATCCTACAAGGAGTCTGTTGTGGCATATGTTCTAAACCTTAGGACAATGCTCAGGGAACTCATGGGCTTGGTCCAGGGGAACCTGGCAGAAGCCCAACAGCAGGAAAAAGGTCTGGTATGACTGGAAAGCTAGAGCTAGAGAGTATGCTGTAGGGCAGCAGGTAATGGTTCTCATTCCTGTCAGACACAACAAGCTGGAGGCAGCTTGGAAGGGACCTTACAAGGTGGTAAGGAAGGGCAGTGATGTTAACTACATGACAGAACTGCTAGGCAGGAGCCCAAATTGTACCATGTTAACATGATGAAACCTTACCATGATAGGGAGGCCCTTGTGCTGAGTATTTGCAGAGGATGGCAGGAGGAGTCTGAGAGAGATCTGGTGACTGATCTCCTCAGGTGAGACTCGAACTGACATCTCATTGAAAGGGGTAGCAGTGTCCCAACAGTTATTCCCTACCCAGGTTTGAGAAATCCAGGCAGTGTTACAGTTTGCAAACATGTTCACTGGGAAACCTGGATGCACCCACCTGGTGCAGCACCATGTGGATACAGGACCCCAATGGCCTATTAAGCAGGCCCTTTATAGGGTGCCTGAGAGAGTTAAACAGACTTTGAGGGAAGATATACAGGAAATGTTGGAACTAGGGGTAATCCAGGAGTCCAGCAGTCCCTGGGCCTCCCAAGTGGTGCTGGTACCAAAGAAAGATTGGCAGCACCAGGTTCTATGTGGACTACAAGTAATTAAATAGTCACACAGAGTCAGATGCTTACCCCATGCCTAGGACAGATTCAGCCCTAGAGCAGCTGGGTGGGGCTAAGTATCATAACACTACTGATCTTACCAAGGGTTACTGGCAGGTGCCCTTGACTCCCAGTGCTAAAGAGAGGTCAGCCTTTGTGACTCCTTTTGGCTTGTATGAGTTCACAAAGATGCCCTTTGGGATGAAAAATGCCCCAGCGACTTTCCAGAGGCTGGTAGATCGTATCCTAGCAGGAGCAGGAGATTTTTCCCTTGTTTGCCTAGATGATATTGCCATCTACAGCCATTCCTGGCAAGAGCAACTTTAGCATGTCAGGGAGGCACTGGACAGACTACAGAGGGCAGGGTTGACCATTAAGTCCAGCAAATGTCAGGTGGGTATGGCAGAGGTCTCTACCTGGGACATAGAATGGGGAGTGATAATATCAGACCAGAGCCTGCCAAAGTGGAAGCCATTCCAGCATGGCCTGCCCCTGTTACCAAAAAGCAGCCGAGGGCATTCTTAGGGACAGTAGGGTACTACAGAAAGTTTGTCCCCAGTTATAGTATCATAGCTGCTCCCCTCACAGACCTGACAAGGAAAAACAGGCCAGATAAGGTAGTGTGGACCCCAGCATGTGAGCAGGCATTACAGAAGCTTAAAGGAGCTTTGGGAGGACCCCCTGTGTTAGCCAGTCTAGATTACAGCAAATAATTTGTTGTGCAGCTGGATGCTTCAAACCATGGGGAGGGGACTATACTCAGCTAGGTTTCCTCAGATGGAGAAGAGCACCCAGTGGTATATCTCAGTCATAGGCTCCAACCCAGGGAGGAATGCTATGCAACTGTAGAAAAGGAATGGCTAGCCATAGTGTGGGTACTGCAGCAATTTCAGCCGTATCTGTATGGAAGGAAATTCACTGTAGTTACAGATCACAATCCCTTAACATGGCTACATCGAGACAGCCAGCAAAATGCCAAGTTACTAAGGTGGAGCCTAGGGTTGAGAAAGCATATATGACAGTGCAGCACTGTAGTGGGGTTAGCAATGCCAACGCAGATGGGCTCTCTAGACAGGGAATGGGGTGAAGTATTCCCAGATAGTCAACCCTCTCAAGCAATGTTTCTCAAGGGTCACTTGACAAACTAGCTCGAGTTTTGGGGGGGGGGGTGTTACGCTGCCAGCCCAGCTATCTGGAATTTTGTAAATAATTCTATGTCATTTGTGAATATTGATATGATTTAGACAGAACTATAAGTTAAGTGTACAACTACTGGTACAGAAGTGTGTGTTGAATAGGGTTTGTATTGTACTGAGCTTCAAGGTTGTGTCCACAGTGTACCCTACTGAAAAATAACAGCAATGTATATAAACTATATACCTGTGAAAATGTATGTTTTAATAGTAGAAACTGGAACATACAGAGTTCACTAGCAAAACTTCAAGCAAGAAAGTAAGTGAACAAAGTGTTTTAAGATTGTGCTATAAAAGTTGGTTTCAATGCAGCAGGTAGACAAGATGTCTAGAACTAGGGTGCCTTCTGCATTGTTTTGTAAGTGTTTTATGTCCTCTAGCAGGTGCAAACATCTGAAGGCTATGTATTTTCACAGAGAGCTGCTAAATTCTGTTAATCTCTGACAAAAGTGGTTTAGCTTGGAAACTAGTCAGGTGACAGAAAGCGATGTCATCCATGCTAACCCAACAGTAATATTTGATACTGATTTAAGAACTCTGAGAGAGATTGTGCATTTTGTATTTTGTCTTGGACCTAGCAAGAACATCCGCTCATCATCAGCATCTGCACTTGCTTGTCTGTAAATATGATTTAGGGCATAGTATCTCTCTTAGTTATAGATAGGAATATAGTAAATATTAGTTTAGATGTTTTCTGTATTTATTTGAGACTGTCCTGCAATGTTGTTTTAAAATACTTCCTGTGATTTTGAACTCCGAAGTTACTGTGTCGAATTACTGAGTATTGTCTTGTTCTTTTATTATTTATTGTTAAATATATTTAAACCTACCTTTGTGACGGATATCTGTGAGACATATTTAAGCTCTTAGAGTACTTGCATATCTATTTGGTGACACTGTACAGGCCACTCCAATAACCTTGCTTGGTCAGACTACCATTTGGATTAATAGTAACATTATACAGTAGGATTGGACACCCTTTGTAAGGGCCTTAAGTAGCTAATAAAGAGTTGGCTTGTGGCAGCTGGAAGTACCTTATAGTCTGGGCAGAAGGGGGCATAGCTAGTAAACTTGTGCCAGCCTTCTCCAGGAGTGTGTGTGTGTGTGTGTGTGTGTGTGTGTGTGTGTGTGTGTGTGTGTGTGTGTGTGTGTGTGTGTGTGTGTGTGTGTGTGTGTGTGAGTGTGTGTGAGTGTGTGTGAGTGTGTGTGTGAGAGTGTGTGTGTGTGTGTGTGTGTGTGTGTGTGTCTGTATATAAAATCAAATCTCAAAGTGTGTGTGTTTCAGCTAGTTGAGCATGGACACGAAGCACTGGTTGGACAGAGAGGGTGCTGGAGGTCTTAGCTTGGCCACTCGGCTGAGATCTCAACCCTTTAGCTGTGCCAGCGGGGAGTCTTATTAGGGATCTGGGGAAACAGGGAGAAACCAGCCCCAGACTGACTGTGATCTCTAGGTTCATAGGTAGGTACTAGGCTATTGGCCCTTGGGCCTATATAAGCCTAGACAAAAAGGTACCCTGGCTTTCGCCACCCAAGAAAATTATTTTCCTGTGCCCCTGTTAAGCAGAGCCCCAGAGGTGATCCCAGGGGTGAATTTCCTATTTCCCATCCAATCATCAAGATTTTTCTTGAAGGGTGCTAATAAGGAGCTTTCTTTGACATAGATAGGTAGTTTGTTCCAGAGTATGGGAAGTCTCTGGGACAGGAATCTATCCCTCCAGCATGTTCTGTTTATTGTGGTGACAAGGTTTATGTCCCTAGAGAGTGTAACTCGGAGGGATTGGGATTTCTTTAAGTGGAGCATGTCCAGCAGCTCTGGGTTTGACATAGCTTTGTATGTTAGGCAGAGATCACCTCCGAGTAGGCAATATGCGATGGAGTAAAGCTAGAGTTTTTTGAGATGGTCTGTGTAGAGCATCTGTTTGAGGCCAGTAATCCTCTTTGTGAGGTATTTCTGCAGCCTTTCCAGTTGTTGTCGATGTCTTGTGAGGTACATACCAAAAGGGGCATTGTACTCTATAATGGGTCTAATGAGTGATGAGTAGGGGGGAACAATGACCTTTTTTTCCTGGATGAGAAACCTTTTGTGATGAGGTGTGCCACATAGAAGGATTTCCTGACTACTGTGGCGATGTGATTATCAAAGGAGAGACTACTGTCCACCTGTGTCCCAATGTCTCTTATCACACTTTCAGTGTTAAGTGACTACCACCTATGTGGTAGCTCATGGGTACCAAGTTTTTACCATAGGGGATGACAATGCACTTTTTGGCATTGAGCTTGACGCCATGGCTTTGACACCAGGCATCTGTCTCAGTGAGGCCATTTTGTAGGATGTCCACATCATTAGGAGTTTCGATTATGGCTCCTAGTTTGCAGTCATATGCAAACTTTGTTAGCCAAAGACCTTCTGTGTTAGCCTGTACTTCAGAAAAGTAGATAACCAAACAGGAGAGGACCCAGGACTGAACCCTGTGGTACTCCACTTGTCATTGGTCTGAAGTCGGATTTGGAGTCTGCTACTTTCACAGTGTGGGTTCTGTCAGTGAGCCAGTTGGCAACCCATCTTGTGACATAGGGATTTATATCTAGTTTAGTGAGTTTATCTATAATTCCAGAGTGGGGGATTGTGTCAAAAGCCTTGGTGAGATCTAGATAGGCTGTGTGAACCACCTTACCCTTGTCTACAGCTTTGGTGACTGCTTCAAAGAAGTCTGTCAGGTTTAGGAGACATGATCTGCCTTTTACAAACCCGAACTGGGTGGGGTCCAGAGTTTGGAGATTACCAATGTCTTTGTTTGCATGTTCCATGATGATACATTCCATGGCCTTGCAGACCAGGCTTGTTAGGCTAATGGGATTACAGGAACTTTGCATTCTTCTGATATAGAGATGGGCCTTTTAGGGGGTGAGAGAGGGGTAAAGTTAGCACTGAACCTATCTGCCAGGATGTTGGCAATATCAGTTGGTTCTGTATATTTAATGCCATTGTGCTGTAACTCAGAGCAGATCTGAGTGTTGCCATTGAGATTCTTGACATAGCTGTAGAATTCTTTGTGGTTGTCTTTAGAATCAGTGGCGATTTTGTTTTTGTAACTAGCTTTGGAGGATTTTATGAGGGATCTCAGCTTTTTACTGAGGCTGACCAGGGAGTTCCTCCAATCATGGGATTTTACTCTTTTTTGCAACAGTTTCTTTCTTCTGTTGTAGAGTTTGTTTATGGCAGGGGACCACCAGATTGGCTTCCTTTTTTTGGAGGATAGAATCTTGGTTCTGTTAGGGATAGCATGATCCATGCACTTGTGTAAGAGCTTATAAAGTGTAGGATTCAGCAGTCGTACCTCTATTGTCTGTCTGCATGGGTGTCATGAAGTTTGCCACTTCTGTCTTAAGAAGCGTGAAGTTGGCTTTGGAGAATTTTTTTACGGTGGTTTCCCTAATGGGGGGTGGGGCAGGATGTGGATGTCTAGGGTGATTAGCTTGTGGTCGCATCTGACCAACGAGGAATTGACCTCTGGTGTGGAACACCAGTCACCCATGTTGGTAATGACCAGGTCTAGGATACTGATGCCCCTGGTGGGGGTGTGGATAAGTTGATCCAAGGCATTGGAATTTATGAATTCCAGAAAATGTTGAGCAAAATATTTGGTACGTGAGTAGTTTTCCCAGTTAATGTTGGGGTAGTTGAAATCACCCATTATGAGGGTGTTGGGTTGTACCCTAATATTTTCCAGTGTATCAAGAAATGAGGAGTGTGGATCCTGGGCATGGTGGGGGATCTGTAGCAAGTTACAATCTGGATTGCAGTCTTGCCCAGAGTTAGTTGCACTTGGATAATCTCGGATGCATTATGCTGAGCAACTATCCTTAATGAATATGGACACACCTCCACCTTTAGTGTTTCGGTCCAGGTTAGGTGGCCAAAAGGTGTAGTATGAATTAGAGCCTGGTAATGCAGGGGTGCTCTCTGGAGATTTGAACCAGGTCTCTGTCACTGCACAGATGTTGATGTTCTCCATTTTAAGGAGTGTCTCGAGCGAATGCATTTTGAGGCTTAGACTTCTAGCATTGAGTAGCGTTACCCTCAGATTTTGCTTGCTTGTACCAGTTGAACCTGTTACAGTGGTGAATTTGTCATTTGAACCTTGCCTAAAAAAGGCACTATAGGGATGGCAAGAGCCTTAGCCAGTACCTGGAATCCCAAGGGCGACAGGTGCAGGCCATCTCTGGCAAAGCATCGTGGTCTGTTGATCATGTCATCCCAGGCAAACAGATACTGGATCCCCTTAGAATGACACCAGAGGCTTAGCCATTTGTTGAAGTCAATCATTTTGTCCTTGTACTGTGGTATCATTCTAGGTGATGGCAGGATGCTACTCAGGGCTAGGGTCATACCTGCCTGGACTACAAGATTAGAGAGCTCCTCCATGTCTCTTTTCATGTAGTCCAGGGAGGTACGCCTCAGGTCATTCACACCAATATGGACAATGACAGAGTCATATTTGTACTTGTGCTCTTAAGGGAAAATGCATTTTACTGTGTGTGTACTTGTCATCCTTCCAGTGTGTATGTCCCCTAGCTGTTGCCAGTGGTAAGGATTGAGGCTCCTTGATTACTGGGCCAGTGCAGGGGCATCACAGATAGATCCTAATACTTTTCATTGCTTTTATCATGTCTGTCTTTCTAAGTATTTTTGTTGATCTTTTCCCTCTTCTATACTTTTCTAACAGTGACATTTCTTGTGTTAATTGCTTTATAGTTTTTAGTATTCAAGATGGCATTTGATTTCTTCCATTCCTTTCCCTTTTTGCCCTGTATGCTTGTGGTAAAACTTCATCTGTTATTAATTTAACTACACAGTAATAAATCCTATTTACTTCTGTTATATCACATGAATTTCTATTAAAACAAATGAACTCAGTAATCAAGACTGTTATCAGACTTCTAACATTTTGGGTCATATTCTGTTTCTTTCATTGATTTTAATATGTCTATCAATCTCTATTAAATCACAAACTCTTTCCTTAGATCTTTTTCTGCTAAACTGAGAGCACATTCTTTTGTTTTCCATTTCCTGCAGGCATTCTACAGAAATAAAGTTTCAGAACATCTTCCTGTAACATATTCTCTTTGACTGCATCCTGCTTCATCCATTGCTGTTTCATATGTGAACTCACTAGCCAATCACTCCACAGCATTGATTACATCAGAGTTGCCACTGTTTCCTCCTCCTCCTTTCCTTGCTGTGTAACTCCAACTGAACTTTTGTGCTGGTTTCCCACTGAAGGCTTCAGAGTATCTTCATGTGGCAAGTGATCATATGCTTCCCATTTCACCTGTTTCTCCTTAAAGGAAAAATCTACTATAGAACTAAATAAAAATCTGTTTTTTCACTCTATCTTTGTTTCCTGACATATTTTAACACCTCAAAATCACTCTAAGTGCTTTAATTTTAATTTTAGCCTGCTTTCCACAACATGGCTACCAATGGGGCTTGATGTATCAATGTGATCTTGTTCTCCCTCAATCCTTTCTCTTTCCCATAATGCTTTGTATGACTTATGCCAGACATAAGGAAGTAACTTTGAATTCCCATGCCATTGACATATAATGGAATTTGTGAGGGTCACTGTTATTTTCTTTACCTTCTGTAGAAGGACTGTTTCTTTTTCTGTCTGTAATCACCCTCATTTATGTTTTACTTAGACCTTGTTTTACTCTATACTTAGAAGTTATCCAGCTTCAGCCAGAAAAGCAATTAAATTGCAGGCCTTTGTTCAGTGTTTTCCTTTGTAGTTCAAGAGGAATTGAGAGTCCCATCCCCCCACACTACTGCAGAGGTGTTAAAACTGACAGTGCACTGAGAATCCCTTGCAGAATCAATTCCTCTTGGTAATACATATACAGCCCGTATCCCTCCCTTCATAAAGATACTGGGGGAGTGCAAAATGGACATGCAGGAAGAAAGCGGACCCTGACAGAAGGAAAAAGATATGGTTCATGAAGGAGACATTAGATGCAGGTTATTGTGCCATCAAAGTCCCTGACAAGCAGGGGTCTCAAACTCAAATAATCACTATTGCCGTATATGGACTAGAAAACTCAGGCAAGGCCATAGTCTTTAAGAAAAAGAAATACAGGCAATGTAGCTAGAAAAAATTTGTAATCACCTCTCTCATCTACATGAAGTCTGCTTGAGGTTCAAGGGCCTTGAGTTTAAGACTACTGCTTGTAAGATATAAGGTGAGAGAGAAAAATAAAATGCATCTGATGGCAAAACTAGACAGGGGACATTTGGCCAGGAACAAATGGAGAGCAGCAGAAGTGAAGAAATGAATAAGAGATAAGTTGCAGGCCAGATAGAAGGGAAAGAGAGAGAAAGAGAGAAAATATAAAGTAGTGGAAACAGCTGGTCTGGTCTGAACATGGGAAGTGAGAAGAAGAAGGCTGGAGGCTAGGTAAGGGATCTGCTTGGGAAATTATTTGCACAGGAGACTGAACAGAAGTAAGGGAACAAGACAGCAGGAGCACAACAGCAATGTTGCAGTGATGGGGATTTTTTTTTTTCATTTCAGCAACTGTTGACTTCAAACATTTTAGCTGCTCCCCAACCCTCCAGCCTGCTTGGCTTGTCAGACTTATGGTGACAATATCCAGTTACAGGCCACCAGAAGCATCTTCTATATGAAGGAAGCACACAAGTTTATATGAGGTGTGGACTGCCATTGCATCAGGAGAGGAGCAACATGACTGGGCCATCACATTGCTGGCTTAGGGCTTTTTGTTGTAGCATTGTCACATCTCCCTTGTATGTTCAGAACACACTTATGAGAGAGTGGGCGCATGGATCTTTGAGGGGTGGATCCTACCCACACAGTGATGTCATATAAGCCTGAGCACCCCCCCCCCCCAAGGCAAGCAAGTGTCTCACAGCGGTTCCACTCTCTGCTGGGAACACGTATACAGCCTGCATCCCTCCCTTCAGAAAGACGCAAACAGGTGAAGCCTCTTAATCCCTCCCTCTCCCCAGTAGCATCTCCAGCTCATCTGAGGCATTTAAAAAATTCATCCTTTTGTGCCATAGACCCAAACGGGGAAGGTGGTGTGAAGCAGATCTTATGCAAGAAACGAGTAAGAGACCTTAGCGGGACTGACTAATAGCCTGAATTTCTGGACTGCTGAACTGCAGATACCACTAATGTAGTGAACCTTTCAGCTGTTGTCAGTAGTACAAGTTGCATGCTGTATACAGACTGCATACTATCATCGTGTGATGGGTAGCTGCATAAAGCAGGATACTATATTGCAAAAGTTAGTTGGTGATCATAATATCTATGGGGGCATGTCAGGATTTTGGACACATTACTCAGAACAGCAAATTCAGGCTAGCAAAACAATAATAAATACAGGTAAGCTGAGATGGTGCATGTCTTACAAATATGTAGCATAGTAACTTATTCGTGTTTATTATGATGCTGATATGCATGACTGCTACAAGTCTGATTACTATGCAGAATTACAGTCAGTTTAACATATTAAGTTAGCTGATAGAGTTCCCAATTTAACTGATTTTTTATGTAGCTGAATATTGTGTATTTGGCAGATTTTCAAGCTAATTCAAATGTTATCTCTGGGCCCTTGGCTTCTGGAGCCAATGAAATGGGTAGGAGGGCTGAACAAATTATCTGGTCAGGTCAAACAAAGTTCTGTGTATACTATGGGATGCTTTGAGTATTTGTTTGCCAGAAGAGAAGTTGGAGAAATGGGGAATGTATCACTTGAAAGCATTGCTTATAATGTATGTGACAGTGATTTTTTTTCTGCTGATAATGACTGAGGCTATGCCTTGACAACAGTAATGCTGCAGTGGATGGGGTGATTGGCATGAAGAGCAGTGTAGAAGGAAGTAAAGTAATCAAATAAGGGCTGGAGATAAAAGGTGACAAGTTGCTTTTCATGGATATTTTTCTCATTTTTATAAAGGTCCATTCTGTGGGATTCAGATGTATTAGCTGCACTGTGGTAGGCAATTGTGCACGATGAACAGACTCAGAGAGCGCTCAGTATGAGCAGTGGCTGCCAAGTAGCAAAGCTGCTTATGTAAGTGCTAATGGTTACATAAGCAGATGCTAATTAGCAGCGGTATTAAAATGAGAAACTCTGTGCATGTAAATGAGGTAAAACAACATGGCAGAATGACTCAAAAATGTATAAAGTGACAACATGGTGCTGTATCACTAGTGGTAATGACTGCAGCCAAATCCTCATGTTTATGGAGGGGAATCACAGAAATATCTTAGGAGCTGCTGCAGTATTAATGAATGTGTGTTTGCAACAGGCTGTTATCACTGCTAATGAACCATGGACTAAAACTAAAGACAAACAAATATGACATAGTATGCATCAGCAAGCAAGAAGTCCCATGTAACCATATTATTAACAACACGGCACTGACAATTGATCCAGTTATTAGGGACCTGGGAACCTTTGTAGACAAAAATTGTTCTTCAATCATCACTATCCAGTAATATAAGAAAATCCTTTTTCTTTGGTGAACCTATTACTAAAAATATGGCATCCAGGTCAAGGGATGTGATTGTTCCACTACACTCCACATTCATCAGGCCAATCATTAAGTATAATGTTGCCTTCAGTATGTATCTATCCATAGATTTGATATAACTTGAATACCCATAGTGCTTTCTTACTAAGAAAATTAAGGACCTTAATATTAAAACTATGCAAACCACCTCAGAGCCTTGCCTCTCTTCTCTGTGTTATACAGGCTACTGAAGGGGTATCTCTGTCTCACATTCAGACCCTTAGAAAACCATATCCAGTGAGAACTACTGCACATTAATAAGTCCAATGGAGGCATAAACACCTGCTCAAGAGATCTCAATATGTTTTTCAACATGAATAAAACATTTTGGAGATCTATATATCTATCACAAAGAATACCACTTCTTTGGAATCGTCTTCCTTTCTACATAAAGCAAAGTACCCATTTCACATTATTCAGGAAAAATGGGTGTGTAGTCACAAATTTCACCACTGGTTTAGCACCCTTGTTCCTCATGGATAGGGGCAAGATGGATTATTCGTACTTAAAATATAAGAGCTAAAAACTTTATGGGGATGCATGTATAGGCAGATGAATAGCCTAGTAAGTACTTGCAAACCTATGGTGGTGCATACTGCCTGCCTTGGTGGCACTATATCAGCTGACCACACTTAACATTTCATGGACTCCATTACACCAGTATTCTGAACTTACACTGTGCAGATAGGGGCACGTTGCAGGAGCTGGTAAACATGTTGGCCTCATCTGCAAGCCCAATGGTGTTGTAGATTAAGTATCCTAATGGATACCAAGGTATTTTTGGCTTTACATATACTAACAACAGGGACCTTTCAGTGACATATGAGGGACAAAGTGGGGATATCCCAGGCATCTGCCTCAAGAATACTCTGTCATTTTCTCAATGCCATGCTGCAGCATGTGGGAGGGACATATGTGGTTCCCATGTCCTACAGCCAACATCATGTGAGACATCTATGATATAGCTCATTTCCTCGAGGTACTGGTGGCTATAGGCTGCACCCACAATAAAAATAAAGGGCCCACTGGTGACCTGGAAAGAAGGTAAATGAACCATGAAGAGTATATCTCCATTAACTCCATACTGCAATCAGTTTCTCTCCCTTGACTCACTTTCTAAATATGCCATAACCCTGTTTTTTCTCTCACTTCATATTACATGCACAACATTTACATGTTTGTATTATATTAAATTGCTTTTAATTTCTCTATAAACTGGCTAAAATTTCTCTAAATATTAAATCATTGTCATATAACTTGCATCTGTTCTTAACCAAAATCTAATTCTGTATAATTATTTAAACTGTATATGTTTTTCTAATATTTTTGAAGTGGAATTATTGTTCTTAAAATGTTTATGTAATACTTTGAAGCTTTTATCCCCAGACCTCTACTGAAAATGGACACCTACCAATACGTAAATAAATAAATAACTGCCAGATGGTCTGTAATGGAAAATATATTTATAATGTTTCAGCAGGCCACCCAGGCAGTTACCATGACTTCCACATTTGGCACACATATGACCTTTACCATTAGTTTGTGAGGGCTGTCTTTCTCCAGGGACGTCTTACTAGTTATACCAGATATGCTCTGGAGCACTTGCTGATGAAATCCACCAGAAATTCACAGAATGAGAAAGACAAAGGATACAGTTATGCCCTATCTCAAATTATTCTTCCTACTTTTACTCTTGGCAGAGACCTTGTTCTTTCCATGCTTCTCCCTGTCAGTTTTATTGCTGTTTACATAAAAAAATCAGTGTGTCACTATACCATTCCAATGGTAACAGGCCTGCAATCACCAGTACAAAAAGTGGTCCTTCCCAACCCTCAGCGCACACAGGCACTTGACTTGCAGGTAACTGGCCTGACAGTGCCCCCCATTCGCATCACACGCTTCTTTGTGTACACGATGGCTCACTATTCTCACACACACACAACCCACATGTATATTACCATTTTTACTGCTGTTGTACTATCATACTGTGAGTGTGTCAATTCCATGTTAATGTTACTTCCTACAATATTTGCCCTACATATATTTTTACACATATAAAGCTGTGTTCCTTACCACTGCAAGGCTGGCCTGTCTCCTTTAAGAGCTACATTTCGCTATTGATGTTGAGTGTGTCTCCTATTAACTTTAATATTGCTTGTGAACATCTGTTTTGTCTGTCTGTCTCTCTTTCTCTTCCTATGCCTCTCTGACTAGTCTTTCTCTTTCATCAAATATTTCCCTAAAGCATGTATTTCCACTGAGAAACAAATGATAGACATGCATTTCCAATCCTATGTTGCACTTAACCAAGTTCGAATTCAGCTTTCCACAACATTTTTTTGTTTAAAATGGATGAAACTTGTTCTGCTGCTGGAGGTCTACAGTTTCTTCCATAGCATGATGAGGCTGTCTGTTGGCACCTTTGTTTATATTGTACATTGGTTCTGGTTTGGCAGTGGTTCCATCCTCCATGCTTCCAATTCTACAGGTTATTGGTTTTGTACAAATTCAGACCTCTGAGCACAAAGATTGTGCAAATGAAGGCTTAGGATGTGAATGTCTCTGAATCAGTCTACACATCACATCTATAAGCAGAATCCCAAGGAAAGTTCTACCTAGCATCATGCATGCAAATGAACACTTACAAAGCACTTTGTTTATGCTTGGGCTTGGCTATATTGCAAAGACGTTCTTTGCAATTCAAGCTTCATCCTCTGAAGTATGGATGTCACCCAAGAGCATAATCAGTCACAATTTAAGCCATATTGCTAAACTCTGCTTGACATATTTCACACCTCTAACCTTATATTGAGCAAGTTCAAAAATGGTATGGTCCATTTTCAACCCTACCACTGACCACACTACTGATTTTTTCTACACACTCTACATTGCGTTACTACTGTCACAACAGGAAACTGGCATGACCACAAGATGCTAGCCATAGTTTGCTGGTATGAGACATTGTACATGGCTATGGCTTCCGAAGACACTCGTAGCTGCAGGGCACCCTGGTAGTACTCCCAAGACAGTAAAATCTCTTTCTCTATTTCCTTCCTAGAGACCACCAGGACCATTTGTTGGGGGCTCGTATTAGGTAGATGCATAACCTCTCACCAGAGCAGTGACTGAGGCCACTGGCATCAAAAAAACTGTCAAGCAGTGCAGGCAACACCACAGTGACCTGAAGAGGTGACATCCAGGCCATCTTTATCACTAGGAAGAAGAAATCAGAGTGGGCACACCTAAGATTTATTGCAATTATATGTTTACATTTTTTAATGGTAATTCTGACAGTCTAGGGTGTACCAATCTCGGTCTTTCTTTTTCCATAGCTCCGGAGGCCACTGTAGACAATCAACAGCAATATTAAGATAAGTCAAACTGCTATTCCAGGATCAGGGATAAATACACCTCTTTTATACTTTATGGTATGTAGTTAAATATTTCTCAGAGTCACAGACAAAATAATTGACACAGCTATGTATATAAACATCTTGGGCAGCTTCATCATACGGACTATAATCACACCTGCTGCTTATTAGGTAGTACAGGGGAGTCAAACACATGGCCCGCCACACGCCCACATGCACACTGCCATTCAAGTCCCAGAGTCGGCCTGCCCTCCCGTACACAGCAGAGCCACCAGCCGAGCAACCTTACACGAAACCAGAACTCATATCACTCTCATCCTGCCAACATTTTAAGCCATCAGTCTATGAATAGATGCATTCACTCACTCTAATCACTCACTCACACAGTCTGTTCAGCATTCATACATGCATTCACGCACTCATTCACTCTGATCATTCACCCACACAGTCTGTTCAGCATTTATACTTGCATTCATTCACTCACTAACTCCGATCACTCAGCCATACAGTCTGTTGAGCATTCATACCTGCATTCACTCACTCCAGTCGCTCACCCACACAGTCTCTTCAGCTTTCATATATGCATTCACTCACTCTGATCACACCTCCAAACAGTCTCATCAGCATTCATACATACATTTACTCACTCACTCACTCTGATTGCTCACCCACAGTCTCTTCATTGCCATCCCTATCCCAAACATATCTCACCTGCCTGGAATTTCACAGAATGTCCAGATGTTTACCTCATATTTTGGTCTGTTTTTCATAAAATGTGTAGTTTTCTCATAAATCATTAAGAGTTACAGTCAATTCTGTTTGGGGGGGGGGGGCCATGACAGGTAGTGAATGCAGCAAATCAGTGTCCCCAATGTCAATGGTGTAGGATAGTCGGAAGACATCCCACAAACTGAAATGTAGGCTTGTTTTAAAAAATAAGCAGGTACTTGTAGTCCATGTAGTGGTCATGTGCTTTTGATTGAATTGCAGCAGGTTTTGGTTATTGTTTTGAGTAGCTGTCACGGAGCAATCTGTCTTTGAGCAGTAGTCTTGCTTTGTCAGCTGGAGTGTTACATTGAATAAATATAAATATATATAAAATACTTTGAATACCTTCATCATGTTTTCAAAGAAAAGAGCAGTTAATGAAGAACATCGTGTGGTGCAGGAAAAGTGGAAAACCTTGTACTTTTTTGCTGAAGCGAATGGAAAACCAACGTGTTTGATTTGTAAGCAAAACATAGTTGTGGTGAAGGAATATAAGTATGATGAATACAGTGGAAAGAGGTGTGAAGAAAAAGTTAAGGAGTTACAACAGTCACTCAAAAAGCAGCAGTTACTGTTTAAACATGCGCATTAGTGATGCTGTAGTTCGGGAAAGTTATAAGATTGCACAAGAAATTGCAGTGCAATCAAAGCCTTTTTCAGAGGGGGACTTTATAAAGAAATGTATGTTGATGGCCGCGGAAGATATTTGCCCTGAAAAACATCAAGCATTTGCAAACATAAGCCTTTCAAGAAATACAGTTGCAGATAGAATTAATGAATTTTCAGAAAATCTTAAGTCAACTCAAAGAAAAAGTTGCTAAATTTGTAGCAGTTTCTATAGCAATTGATGAAAGTACAGAAGTAAGTGACAAACCACAACCTGCAGTTTATATACATGGTGTAGATGACAATATGCAGGTAACTGAAGAATTTGTGGAACTGGTACCAGTGAAGGGAACAACAAAGGGGGATGACATATTTGAGTTTGGTGGGTGCACTAGATACAATAGGTGTAGACTGGACAAAAACTGAGAGTCTGGCCTCAGATGGAGCACCTCAAATAGTTGGTAGAAAAGCTGGCATGGCAACAAATTTAAAGAAAAAAACTACTAGCTTTGAACTCAGCCATCAAATTTACAGAGAAGTGCTTCGTAGTAAAACATTAAAGATGGATCATGTTATGGATGCTGTTATTAAGGCAGTGAACTTCATATGTGCACGAGGTCTGAACCACAGACAGTTCAACAGCTTATTGGAGGAAATTCATAATCATGGTATGCCATATCACACTAATGTTCATTGGTTAAGCCAAGGAGTTGTGCTGAAGTGTTTTTGTGAATTACAAAATAAATACATAGGTTTACGCATGAGAAAGGAAGGGATGTGCAGGAACTGAAAAGACAATGAATAGGTTCAAGATCTAGATTTCATAGTAGATATAACAGAACACTTGCATTACTGAATACAAGACTGCAAGGTCAGAATAAACTGGTGACAGATTTATACGACTCTATTCATCCCTTTGAGTTGAAGCTTATACTTTTGGATTGCCAACTAGCAGCAAATACTGCACACTTTCCAAATCTGAAATCCCTGCAAGATGCACCTGAGTTTCATGGTGATATCAACACCGAAAAGTACTACAGCAAAATTTTCAAGTTAGTGAGTGAGTTTGGAGAAAGATTTGCAGATCTTAAAAACCTTGAGAAGGATTTTTCTATTTTCCACAACCCTTTCTCTGTTAATGCTGATGAGGTACCAGAACAGTTTTAGTTAGTACTAATTGAGCTCCAGCCTCCAGTGTAAATCAGAGATGAGGAATACGTTTTCAAGTGTTGATATTGGCACATTTCATCAGTATGTTGGGCCAACATATCCCCAAATTAAATGTTTGGCCTCAAAGATTGTCAATGTTTGGCAGTACCTATGTCTGTGAGCACCTCTTTTCTGTGATGACCTTGAACAAGTCTCGACTCAGGTCTCAACTTACTGATGAACATCTCAGCTCAACAATGAAGGTAGCCACTGCTCAATCCTTAGTGCCAAACACTGATGCACCTGTGCAGGCCAACAGGTGCCAAGTTTCTGGGAGCAGTAGTACCAGGAATTAAGGTATATACCTTGATTTTCTTGACTAAATTGACCTTTCTCTATTATTATCGTCATTATTATTATTACATTACTCCCCTAATAAGTGGTCTCGATCTGATAATTACCTGGCCCACATACTGTATATTCTGATGAAATGTGGCCTGCTGGGGTAAATGAGTTCGACAACCCTGAGGCAGTAGCTATCTGCTACACTTGGCAGCTAGCCAGTGTAAGGTATTGTTAGTATATGCACTTGTTACTTGCTTGATGTTTGCTGGCAGTAGTGATGTCAGGATGGCTCAAGAGGTAACACACTTCCCTTTCGTGGTTGACAATTGGAAAGCTCCATGTTCTATTCCTATAGCAAGTGCTGTCCTTACATCTGCATTACACACAGCACATTACACATCATTGGGGGAGCAAAGGAACTGCTGTCCTGTGAATGAGACCTCTGTGGGTCCCAATCTGATGGACTTTGAGGTAGCTGCATACCACAGGTAGAGTAACTTTTATTGTGCATAAGAAAGCACTTAATCATAAATGTACTTCCATGGGCACATATAAAGTAGACCTTTTAAAACACACACTCACTGTGCATTAACAAGGGTCTGTATATGTTTAACAATAGTACTGTTGCCATTGTGAATCAACAGGTCACAAATTTGCCTTTCATAGCTCAAAGTATGAAGGTTATGCATTCTATTCACACAGCAAGTGCTTTTCTCGCAATCTACATACAATATGATCATTACACCATGGAGGGACAGACAGAGGTTGCTTAAGTCAAAAGTTAAACATTTACATTTATAGAAGTACCCATTATAGTAAATTATGTGTTTTCCTAGTATGTTGTCTTTACTTTGAGGTTATATGTTTTCCTGGTAATGTAGCAATGTATGTAATTGTATGTCTGCAGTTCTCTCCCCTACCCTCTCTGTTGCTATCCTTTTGGTATATTACATTTCTTTGTAGTTTGTTTTGTTGTCTCTCTCCTTTATACATCAATGGCCATAGACCACCTGTGGTTCAGAAATGGCCCAAGAGGCTCCAGTGACTGGCACCACCTCCCCATCCCAACAACAGGCTGTCAGAACCACCACTCAAAAATATCTGTAAGGAAGGAAGAAGCAGATAGACCCTCAAACCCTGCCCCTGGGGGGGCTTCACTCTTGGGGACCACTGTGGTTCTTCTTGGTGACTCTGCCAGGGATGCAGATCCAAACTTCCAACAAAGCCAGCTAGCCAAGATGGTTAGGAAACTGGTGGACTGGCATGTAGATGCTCACATATGCCACATGGAAAGACTCATTTAGCAACTTCCAGAGTCACGTCCTTGCCCTGCACTGGCATCACCATCAGAGTCAGTGGCCCAATGGTGAGGGTGCCCAAGGTGTGGTGTGATCTCCCACCTACTTCCCACATGGGCATAGTGATAGTTCTGGCTCTACCTACCCTATTCTCCATCCCAGTATTCCCTTCCCTTTTGTGTCTATGCTTATCCTTGTTTGTTGTCCAGTCCTCCCAATCATCATTGTCTTCCCTGTGTGTAACTATCTCCTACTCTGTCATGCTCCCCCTTCAGTGTGTCAGCACGTCTACTGACAGTAATGTCTCTATTTTATGTTTGTTTGTGTGCTCCTGCTACCCACCCTAACCCTCTTACCTTCTATATAATTTTTAACTTGCATTGCGTTCAAGATTTTTGGAATCATTTTTCCCCAAGACCCCATTGAAAATGGGCTTCCCAGTTGGACATTCTCAGTTAACAAATATAACTAAAATAAAAATAAGCACTATATAGGTAGGTAGAGATACACTTCAGCAGCAGCAGCAGCTCCAGGGTACCAAATGCTCTTAAAAGCAGAAAGCCACACAATAAATTTGAAGTCTTGATAATTACTTTTGGGAGGGGGAATATAAAAGTATATGTGCAGAGGAGAAAGGGCAAACTGTAAAGTTATGTGAGGCTCATTGGAAAAATCATCACTAAAAGATCACATGAGACAAGGCACAGGGAAAGTATGTGTATCATTTGTTTGTGTTCTGGCCATTCTTTCATTTGTTTTCTTGAATCAAGCACTAAATGTACACAGATGTGTCCATTTTTAAGGGTAATGAAGATGTAATTTCGTACCGGTACATTACAGCATCTGTGTGTAAAGATTCCTATACTCTCATTTTCTCCCTTTAATTTAGTCAAAATATGTATACGAAACCACTTCGCACAGGCCCTTTAAAGCTGCTAGCTACCATTTTCACATTGCTGCTTCTCTGCACACATAAACATGCTGAGACTCATGAGGTGTGTCCACTGTCCAGGTTCACAATCCTTTCTCATTGTATGCTGCATCGTCTACCCTGGGTAACATGACAATTACTGTGACAATTATTGCACAGTATTTTTGTATATAGTTTTTGTTTGTTATTATCTATATCATTTTTTCTTATTTTTTGTATTTCCTCTTTTAGATGTGTTTTTGAAATTAAAAATGCATCCAATAAAGTTATTTGAAAAAATGGGTGAGTGGTTTTGTGGAGCTGTGAATGGAAAATGTGTGTTGGGGAAATAAGGCTGAAATGTGTCAAAGGGGAGGAAGCTATTGCCTCAGAAAAGAAAATGTGAAAGGAGGAGAGGTGTGACAGAATGTAAGAGGTATGAGAAGGTGAGATGGCAAAAAGGAAAAGTAGGATGCAGGTGAAAGGGGCACAGAAGAAATTGGTAGGAGGAGAGACAGGCATAAGGTTCCATATCAAAAGTGTAAGAACCTAATGTGCGACTCTTAGCACTTCAAAAATAAGCTGCAATTCAAAGACAGACAGTAGATTCTGAAACTCCCCGTTAAACGTTCTAAGTGCTTCTGCATGGTACTCTACACTGCATCCCCAAACATGGGGGGCTGTTTCTTCACACTGCTATTACTGATGTAAACTGACTTCAAGATTACTGTATCTCTGAGAAGAGGGGCCCTAAGACAGTGTGTACTGGTCCACATTTACATCTGGAGTTCTTGTATTTTGAAGACTGAGTTACAGTTCTAGGAATTTCCTTAGGTACCCTAAAAATATGTTAGGCTAGCAGGTACTAGGCAGCAGGTCCATGTGACCATCATACAGCAGGCTGTGCAGTATAGCACAGGAATGTGGGGGGACTTAGAACAAAAAGTTCTTTGCCTTTAGCCTGACAGGCAAGAATGGCATGAAAAGGATAAAGGGAAGCAATAGCAGTGCATAGATGTTTTGACTGGGAATGTTGGAGGAATTGCTCATCTAGTTAAGAGAGAGACTGTTGAGGAGCTGAGGAGGAAGGAGACAAATGTAGTGATCTGATGTTGTTAATCTTCATTCATTCCTTACCAATGGGTTTTGGTTCTGTCCTTGGAACCGGGTTGGTCATAGTTACAAGCTTGCACCAATCAGAAAACTCTCGAGCTAAGCCTTTACCCATAGTGCCCCTCTCCACATTACCTTAGATCTCATTTGCCGCATACAAATCAAGACGTGTCAGACCAGGCTCTCAAGTAAGTCACTAAAAATCTTTACAAATTGTTGTCATTTTCTAGCCTTTTTCTTAGTCTTTCTCTCTCTTTAGTGTTATCACATTTGCCTATATAGTTTTTGTGTCCCTCTAGTTTAAATTTGAAACTTTATACCAAGTTTGGTATTCCTTTGCTGGTACCCCCTCTCCTATTACCATTGCTGGTAAATCTTCTGCTCTTTCCTTCATACTTAAAAAAAAAAAAAGAAACTTGTTTGTTATTCTGTCTGTTTTCTGGATTTAGTTTCTGGGATCTCTTCTGTGTGTTTACTGATATTGTCCTGCATTATGTCTGATAAGAAAGGAACTACTGGTTTTACACATTGTGATAAATGTAACAGAAAGATGCCTAATGTAAACAGCCATTTATCGTGTATCTATTGCCTAGGGGTTCCTCCCCTGTCTGAGGAAACCTCCTTGTCAGATCTGTAAAGGTTTCAGCTCCCATACGCTTATGGAGTGTAAAAATAAACATATGCTAGCAGGATTGTTGAAATTGCCTTTTGTGGAGGCTACTTCTGAGTCGGAAGCCTCACCACCTACTAAGAGAGAGGATAAAAAGAGGAGCAAGTCATTACCCTCTTCTCCTCATGAGTGAAAGCAGTTGGAACCAAAGCCTAAGGTCCCTAAATGGGCACATCCGCTGGTTCCGAGGCCTAAATCTGCTTCCTTGGCTCAGTCCTTGGTTCTGAGCCAACCAGCTACTTTGGAGCTGACCCCTACTTCCTTGGCACCAATAGCATTATCTGCGCCAACCACGGCACTGACAACTACCTCAGTGCCGACTCACCTTTTTGTGCCAACAATAGCTATTCCAGATCCGGTCAGTTCCCCCCTCCCTGAACTTTATTCTGGTCCTTTGACCTCAGCACAGAAAGGTGATACATTTCCTAGGACAAGGTACTCTCCCCTCGGTGGACCCTTTTTATGGCCAACAATACAGCCCCTTTTTAGAATATCCAACTTCACCTTCGGGGATGTCCACACATTCCTCTAAGAGTCTTTCTGAACTAGATGTATTGAGGCTAGTGGATCAGGTCCTAACGGCCAGAGGAATCTCTACTCCATCTAAACACCCCCTCCCATTCAGAGTTGAGGGTTCTGTTCCAATGACTCCACAACATTTTCCTCCCTACAGGTTTTGGAGCATCCATCACCGGCACCGACCCCAGTTCTAACTTCCTCATCACAGTGGTAAACCTTACCATGGTGCTGGGAACTAACCTTTGGGCTAGAGCATATTCAGAGCTGGGTCATCCTTGGGACTGAGATTGGCCTGTCAACACCGTGTTCCCTGGCATGGTGGCACCCTTTCGTATATCTGCCTCAGTTCTGGTAGCTTTGATGTAGCCTCCTCCTCCCGTGGCTCTCTCCTTGGCAGCGAGTCCTTTGGGGCAGGGTGTGACCCTGGTTCCAAGTTTGCCTCTTTCAGTTCTGGGCTCCCATCCCTCTTTGGGAGGGCCCACTTTCCAGGTGATGGAGAGGGCCTTAGCCTCTGCAGGCACCCAGTTGGTCCCTCCGGTGTCAGAAATTAGCCCCATCCCCTCCTCTCAGCCAAAGTTGCCACAGCAACTCTTCTCATGGACACCAGCTCGGGAGATGCAAGACACCCATCAACAAGGTTCCCCCTCTGCAGGTTCCTCCTCTGATACTTCCCTCGAAGAGGTGTCTTGCAAGAGATCATGCAAGAGGAAACACGTTGATTCCCCAGAGGAATATTTGACAGAAGACATGGATTATGATGAGGGGGAAGGGTCTCCATGGTAGCCCCCAGATGATCTCTCCTTTGCAGACATTTTAGAGATCCTGAAGCAGCAGGGCAATTGGAAGTCCAACACCCCTTCCTCTGAGGAATCCGTGTTCTTGCAGGCTTTCCAGGCCCAGCCCTCTACCTCCTGGATGACTCCACCTGCAGATGAGCTCATCCAACTCTTTGTGCAGCGCGCATGGAAGAGTCCTGATGCCATTGAACCTATTCCCCATAGACCAGATAAAATTCTTTCACCACCGGAGGACAATCCGCACTGGTCCAATGGTCATTCTGTAGATGTTATGGTTGTGGCAGTGGCCACGAAGAAAGAGCTCACCAAAGAGAGCACTGCTGTCCATCCCCCTAATAAGGAGTCTTGGGCGATAGACAGATTGGGGAAGTGGGTATTTTCTTCAGCAACCTTTGCTATTCGGTCCCTGAACTATTTGGCACATTTTACTTGGCTTCCGAGTGACATAATTTCAGAACTCTCAGAAATCCTTGCAGGAGCAGTCTCTGATGAGGTACAGGACAAAGTTGCCTCACAGCTTGCTACCTTGGAATCCATCTCAAATTCATCCATGAGGTTGATTTCCCACTCAACCGAAGGGGCAGTTAGAGCAACAGGCACTGGCATTGTAGCTAGATGTCATGCCTGGATGCATCTATGTGATTTTGCAGACCCTTTCAAGTATTCCTTCCTAAATGCCCCTATAGAAGCCTCATCTCTTTTTGGCCCAAAGGCTGAAGACACCTTAGTCAGGTGTGAGAAGGACGGTAAGACCTTGTTTGCCATGGGCATACATTTTTCTACACTTCAACGACCCTATTTTAGCAATTAGAAGAGTGGAAAGATGTGGTACAAAAAATCCCAAGGTCCTTTCCATGACACACATGGCGAGTTTTCCTCTCTGGGGTAGAGGGGGTAATTTAATTGGAAGATGCCCCTTCAGAGGCAGAGGAGGGGTCCGCATAACCAGGGATACAAAGATTCTTTCTCAGGACAGCCCTATCAGCACTCCTGAAGAGCTGCCCAATTGCTTACCTCTGGAAGCAATCAGGGGATGTTTCTCTCTGCACCACTTTGTCTGGCAAGAAATAACAACAAACTCCTGGGTGCAGACTATAATGACCAGAGGATATCACATCCCCTTCAATATTTTCCCAAGGCCTTTAAGATGCATTCCAGATGTTCCAACCAGTCAAAAGGAATTTGCAGCTATAGAAATTCAAAAGCTGCTTCAAAAAAGAGTAATCCAAACAGTCCCTCCAGACCAAGTAGAATCCGGCTTTTACTCAAGGTTCTTTTTACTGCCAAAGAAAACAGGGGACTGGAGGCCAGTTCTGGACCCTCAGCATCCTAAACAAATTTGTCAAACAAGCAAAGTTACAGATGGTCACAGTACAGTCTATACTCCCTTTCCTAGGAAAAGATGATTGGATGTGCTCTATAGAGCTTCAGGACACGTATTACCATATAAAAATGGACAAACTCTCAAAAATATTTCTTCACTTCCGGTTGGGAGCCAATCACTACCAATTTCGGGCACTGCCCTTTGGCCTCTCTACAGCCCCCAAAGTGTTAACCAAATGCAAGGCTGTGGTAACAGCTCACCTGAGACTGCAAGGATTCTGGGTGTTTCCATATCTAGATGATTGGCTCCTCACTGCTTCAACCAAGCATCAACTTTTTTCAGTGATTCACTACACCTGGCAGCTACTGAACCACCTAAGTATAACAGTGAACGAGGGCAAATGCAAGCTTACTCCATCTCAAAGACTGGAATTTATAGGAGCGAAGTTCCACAGCCGGTCTTGTCGAGTCTACCTCCCCCCTCACAGGCTACAGAGACTCAGATCTCAACTACGAGTAGTATTTAATCGAGACAAAGTACTACCCCGTGCTGTTCTTCAGCTATTAGGGTCCATGGCAGCATCCATTACAATGGTCCCATTGGCAAAATTACACATGAGGCTTCTTCAATGGCTACTGCTAATGCAATGGTCCCGCTTGGAACTACCCATGTCCTTTCAGATCAGGATAACCAATCAATGCAAGCAAGACCTAATTTGGTGGATGAAGCCAGAATAGATCCTCTGGAGCAGACCCCTTTCCCCTCCCCAGCCCAAAGCTGTAGTGAGCACGGACGCTTCCCTGATCAGGTGGGGGGGCACTATCAGGGAAAGATGGTCCAAGGCACTTGGTCACCCATAGAGACCAATTTGCATATCAGTGTTCTAGAACTGAGGAGCAGTGCTTCTAGTGTTGCAAGCATTTCCATCTGTACTCCCTTCAGGAACGATTGCCATCCAATCCGACAACAAGTCAGTAGTCTGGTACATCAACAAACAAGGCAGAATCAGGTCCTACCTGTTATGTCAAGAAGCCATGAGAATTTAGCAATGGGCGATAGCTCCTGACCGCTTTCTGATAGCAACTCACATTCCCAGGGATTCCAATGTAATTGCAGACAAGTTGAGCAGATGCATTCTCCTGCCTCACAAGTGGTTCCTCAATCCTGTTGTAGCGGTGAAGATTTTCAGCCGCTGAGGTCAGCCTTGCTGCGATCTGTTCACATCCTTGAAAATCACAAATGCAGCAGCTACTTTGCCCTAATTCCCCCACAGGGGGAGCTCCCAAGGGATACTCTTCTACACAATTGGCCTCATGGGACTTCTTTATGCTTATCCTCCCCTTCCTCTGATCCCACAATTCATAAAGAAGGCTCCTCGGTTGAAAAGCAAAGTAATCCTCATTGCACCCTACTGACCTTGACCAATTTGGTTCCCCTTTCTATGGCCTCACTTAGTACACCAACCCTGGATTCTGGATCTAGCTCCAGAATTGCTGTCGCATCTACCCTGTTTGATTCACCCAAATATATAGAGCCTCAAGCTGACAGCTTGGCTTCTCCACTTCCAGTGATTGCCAGACAAAAACAATCTATCCTCTATAGTTTGAAATATTCTTCTGGCTTCTCATAAGCTGTCCACCAGAAAACTTTACCTCAGTAAATGGAAATGATTCATTATGTGGTCTCGTATGAAAGAAATGAATCCCTCTTCAGCACCTATACCCATAACTTTAAATTACCTATCAAATCTCCTTGAGTCCAGAGCTGCAGCTTCCTCCACCCGAGTCCATCTTTCTGCAATCTCCAATTTCCATAATGGGTTTGAAGGCTCCTCCTTAATCTCTCACCGGCTCTGTAAAACCTTTTTAAAGGGTGGTACACATATTAGGCCATCTTTTAAACAGCCTATTGAGCCATGGGATTTGACCCTGGTACTCCAAACCTTAACCAGCTCCCCTTTTGAACCTGCTGCTGACTGTGACTTAAAATTCCTGTCGTGGAAGACTCTGTTCTTGGTGGCCATTACTTCAGCTAGAAGGATCTTTGAATTGCAAGCTTTATGTACAAAACATCCCTACCTGATCTTCCATAGGGACAGATATCTCTTTGGACTAATCCCTCTTTTTTGCCTAAGGTTATTTCGGATTTAACTATGAAACAAACAATTGATTTACCAGTCTTCTTCCCAAATTACTCAAATAAGGGGGAGTATACTTTACATTTGCTCGACATTCACAGACAGCTAAGTTTTTATCTTAACAGGATGAAATCCATAAGGAAACCTGACCAACTGTTTATATCCTATTCTGGTCCAAAAATGGGAAAACCAGTATCCAAAGTTAACTTATCTAAATGATTGAGAGATTGCATTTCCTTTGTATATCATACTAACAAAGTCTCTATTCCATCTAAGACCAAGGCACATTCTACAAGATCAGTGGCAACTTCTTTGCAGGGGTCTCCATGCAAGACATTTGTGCAGCAGCAACATGCACCTCTCCTCATATCTTTATTACATATTACAAATTGGGTATAGTCTCCAGGGGGAGAGCCTCTTTTGGTTCAATGGTACTAAGGAACATTCTTCTATGATGCCTCCCATGAAACAAGGTAGCTAGGGACTCTGTCCCATCGGTAAGGAAAGAATGAAGATTAACAACATCAGATAAAGAAGTTATGTCTTACCATAACATTCCATCTGTGTTGTTCATCTTCATTCATTCATTAAAACTCCCCACCATCTCCCACCATCCCCCTCCTAAAGACTCTTGGAGGTTCAGTTATGGTCCTTTTTATTCTAAGGAAGTTGCTCAGAAAAAGCCTCCGCCTTTTCTTTCTGTAACCAGTCCTGTCCTTACAGGCAAACTTGATCTGAGATAATGTGGAGAGGGGCACTATGGGTAAAGGCTTAGCTCGAGAGTTTTCTTGCTGGCACAAGCTTGTTACAACGGCTGACTCAGTTCCGAGGACGGAACTGAAACCCATCTGTAATGAATAAATGAAGATGAGCAGCACAGATGGAATGTTATGGTAAGACATAACTTCTTTTTTTTTGCAGTGGAGGCAAGGAGACAGAGAAAAGGAAATAAGAGGTCTGGTAAAGAAAGGGGAAGATGAAGCATTTAGAGACTGAAAATACGTGAGGATGAGACAGTAAGAAGGGCATTTGTGAGGACAGCTCGATAGATGGATGGACAGATAAGTGGTGGACTGGAAGAGCAAGAGGAGAAAGTAGAGGCTGGGATGTTACTGTGGATACAGTATAGATGAGGTGGAAAAGTAGCAGAACTATATTAGTAAGATGAATCAGAAAAAGGTAGGATAATGTGGGTCAACATTTTAATGTAGTGATAAAAGATAGGATGGATAGACTGTCTGGGAGGGAGGAGAGACACAATGGGAATGGAGAGGAATTACCAGATCAGACAGTGGTGAGAAGGCTGGCAGTTGCATAGCAGAAGATTACAGGAGAAGACTGAGGTAGCATTTTTCATAATGGATAAGGAAAACCAGGGGTCAGAACTGACTATATTTGTGTACAAAGGGAAAAGATGAACGGAATAAAGGAGGAGCTGGATGAGAAGAGAACAGGAACCTGTCAAATCATGAACTTGTGATAATGAAAGTGAGAGGAAGGAAGGAGGTGGACAAGAGATGGGCATGGGGGCTAGCAAGAAAAGAAGAAAGTGGAGTGACTGGATGTGAATAATGTAAAAGCAGAAATAGAGAAAAGCTCAGTGATGGAATGCAGTACAGGTGGTAAGGAGGACAGTATATATGAACTGAAAGAACAGGGATGAAAAAGGAATATAGCCAAGTCAGATACAGAACTGTAGAGGCTGCAGGAAGGTAAGATGATAAGACAATAAACTGAAGAAGACAAGATAATAGAACTGAACAGAAGGGTGAAGGAGGAAGAACAAAATGTGATTTGTAGAGGGTATGAGAAGAGTGGGGTACACAGTGGCAGGATGACAGAAGAAGTCATTTACCGAGCAGCAAATTATAAGTTTGAAAGCAGAAGCAGTGGTGGGAGAGATAAAGATGAAGCAACAGAGGAGGGTGGCAAGGAGTAGGA
This sequence comes from Protopterus annectens, assembly GCF_019279795.1. NCBI lineage: Eukaryota > Metazoa > Chordata > Ceratodontiformes > Protopteridae > Protopterus > Protopterus annectens. Next base: position 655,713,268 of record NC_056725.1, read on the forward strand.
AAGTAGTGTAGGTGTCTAGGGAATTTTACAGAGAACTGTACTGAGGGAAGAGAAGGAGAGGGACTTCAGGAATTTGGAGAGGGAGATGAGGAGGATTGGGGAAGAAGCAGGAGATGTCTTATGGAGAGTGAAGTGGTTTCAGCAATAAAGCAAGTGAGAACTGGTACTGTATCGGGGTGCTTCTTTCCTGTGGATATGTGTAGGTGTAGTACAGTGTTTGGTGAAGATATATTATGGGGCACCAGAAAACAGAAAGCTATGCAAATCAGTACAGTACACATTAATAATGCCTTCTTAGGGGTATGGATAGTGAGGATAATTTAAATGCTGAATGAACTATTAAATATAGAGGCAAATATATTAGCAAATGTGTTGGTAAATAAGTTGAAAAGAATATAGACTGGGGAGAAATGTGAATAGCTGGGCCTGCCATCAGCTGATGAGTGCTTAGGTACCAGGAACTAAAGCACATGGAGGGAAGATGATGGTGAACTGCAGATATGTGACTGAGGAGAGCAGTAACTGAGTAGATAGGAAAGTGAGATTTAGAAAAGCAGGTAGATTGGCAGTGGGGAATTAGGTTTTGCTTAAAGTTTTAGATTTTGTGGTACATCATGATATATGGGAAGAATTAAATTATAGAGAATAAAAAGGATGTTGTGATGGCGTAAAAAAAGAATGTTGTGATGGCTTATGGCTGGGGATGGAAGAAGTTTGAGAACTGGTAAAGAAAAAGGAAGACAAGAAGATTGGGTTGTCTTCCTTAGAAAATATGCAGATAAGATGGCACTAAATGCAGACTGTAAAAGGATGAGGTGGGTGAAAATGGAAAAGTGGAATGAAGTGAAACAGTGGATCACAGTGAGCAGGAATGGTTACAGAATCACATATGAGAAACACTCCAACTAAAGATATATAGAGTTTAACAGGAAAGGAGCCAATGTTTGGGGAATATATAGCTAGAGAGGGAAAGCTAATAGAGTGAAATGACGCTAAGCAGGAGTTTAGACTGCAGTGTAGAGGCTACCTTCCCTACCAGGGATTGATAACAAAGTATAGGCAAAGAGAAAAGGAGACAGTATTGTTAAATGAAAGACAACCTCTTTTTACTTGACTCTAGAATAGATGCTGCTTTTGAAAAGAGATAATTAGTAGGGCATGTAAAATATTGCATGATAACAACAAGAGTTAATCAAAGGAGGTTAGAAAAGATTGGAAACAGAATGGAAAGGCAATATACAAACGAACAATGGGTAGACATCTGTATGGCTCTCAAGTATGCAACAATGTGCATAAAGTTTAGGAGTTTTGCAAGTGTTTGCATAGTTAGTTTTATACTTCAAGCAGACTTCAATGAAATTTCCTTAGATAAATAAAAAAAATCCTGGCGGTATGATGGGACAGAGAGAGGGATACATGGGAATATGCTTTTTGGGAATGCAATGAGCTGGCAGATTTAAAATATTTCCTACAGAATACTTTGTCAGACATGTTAGGAGATCAAATAGTTCTAAGGAAATTAATCCTTTGAGCTGAGATACAGGATCTGAATTACCCAGACATGACAAGGCCTTATTAAGTCTAATATTATTTGCTTGCTAAAAAAGCAGTTACTAGAAATTTTAAATCAAAATTTATTCCCAAGATAACAAATGTTTTGGAGATTGTAAATGATATAAAAAAATGGGGGTGGATCTATAAAAAGGAGGAAGAAGCAAATTTCAGTCATAAATGGAATTTATGAGAAAAATACATGCAAAATAATGTTTAGGAAGAGTGAGGTTTGAGGGGAGACAGGAACTGAGCAACTTATGCAACATTAGAGGGAATGAAAATAATTAAAACAAGTATTGTATGATAATAAGAGTAGAAACTGTTATGATTTGTTTTCTTTTCTATTAATGTTTTTAAAGCCATGGAACAGCTTAAAATTTGATGATTTAATATAGATAAAAACACACACACACACACATACACACACACACACACACACACACACACACACACACACACACACACACACACATATATATATATATATATATACAGGTTCAAAGGTGTGTACTAGGCCAATGGCCCTGAAGCCTTTACAAGCCTAGCCCATTGAAGTACCCTGCCATCATACCGTCATTTAATTGCCGTTATTTAGTTAGTTAATATATATACACACACACACACACACATATATATATATATATATATATATAAATCAGTCTATTCAATGACCAGTCTGTTACCCTAGATACTAGAATGAAAGCGAGCATTTTTATATATGCCAGATACATACAGCTCATTTACTATACTATCAGAATGTACCGTGGGGAGAACATGCAGACTCCACAAAGAAGGCGGTCCAGCCGAGAATCGAACAGGAGAGCCTCTTGCTGTGAGGAGACAACGCTACCGCTGCACCACCTTAATACACTTTCCCCTATAGAACTTAATAAGGAAGTGAATTGGAAGTGTTTTTTTATGAAGGGTTGGGTTTGTTTTAATTGATTGATCATTTAATTATTTGATTAATTCATGAAATGTATATAAGTTGTGTTTTTTATGGTGTTTAGTACTTTGTAAAGGCTTGTTTAAGCAGAGGTGCTAGGAGTGTTCGTGGTTTTATAATAAAACAGATTTATTGCCACTAGCCATTGTTTTTGTTCGTATATAACTACTTTTTTTTGTTATAATAATTGCAAAGCACAAAAACTTTTAGCACAATTACTTAGACAACAGGAAGCAGAAATGGTTGTTGCCAAACCCAGTCAGCCTATAACAAGAAAAATAGCCAGAGATCCTGTACAAGTATTAAAGATATTTTGGACATTTTTTTTAAATTTGTATAAAGCAGAAAAATGTGGAAATCATGAAAGAGTACAAATGGGATAGTTATAGAAGACTTCAATATTTCAAGGTTAGAGGTAGATGAGGCTCAACAATTAACAGATAAGACAGGAGCAGATGCTGTACAATTAATCTGCAGGAAAGTATCCAGGAAAAGATGGTTTGGAAGCTATGATTGAAGAAACTGATAAAAAAATCTGGAAGGTTTTATTTAGCAGTATTTTAAAAGGAGGAGAATGGCGGACATCATGGAAGAAAGTTGTGGTGGCTGTAATACCTAAAGACAGTAAAGGCCCATCAGACCCAGCTTCATATAGGCTCATTATGGAAAGCAATGATGAAGAAATAGGGGAGATTAAATAAATAAGGACAGCTTGGGATTTTGGATACAAATTTTTAAGAAGAATAACAACCATACAGGATATTATATGCATAAAGTAGCAGAAGGTATTCTAAGACATAAGCAAGCACAAGAATGGAGAAAGTAGATTTTGCCAGTAGGGAATGAGTGCAATTACTGATACAGAGAATAGACAAGGGGGCTGGAATTTATAGGAGAAAACTGTCAAAAGAACAAAATATTGGGAACAAATAACTACAGAGGGAAAGGTAGTAGAACTGGAAGAGGCCAAGAAGACATTTGGCCACCGGCTAAAGACTGCCTTCTTTTTTAGGGATAAATATCCAAGTATAGGCAAAAAGAAAGGGATAGGGGAATCCCTAAGTGAAAGACCTGCTTTACTAGAGTTTTTAGTTGAATCTAGGACAAAATATGTTGTTAAACATGGATAATTGGTAGGGCATATAAATATTGCATGATAACTATAGGTATCGATCAAAGGAGTTTTGAAAAGATTGGGAAGAGGGACTGGAAAAGCAATTCACAAGGAAACAATAGGTAAACATATGTATGGCTCCCAAGTATTCCACCAAGTCTAGAAGATAATAGGATTTTTGCTTTGAAGGGTTCATAGGTTCATAGAAGTTTACTAGGTTAACGGCCCTAAAGCCCCTACAAGCCTAGCCATATTTATCCCGGCTTGCTCAATTGCCAGTGGTTAGATAGTGAAGTTCACAGAGGTAAGGGTCTATGATAGTTAATACCAACTTCCTCTGTCCAGGAGGGCCATGGGCTCCATCTAGGAGTGAATTTGTGGTCACCCATTCATTGATCTAGGTTGCATTTGAAGAGGGTCAGGGAGAGGCTCTGTTTCACATGAAATGGAAGCTTGTTCCAGAGAAGTAACAATCTCTGGGAGATGTATCTCTCTCTCTCCAACATGACCTGTTCATATCAGAGGCTAGGTTAAGATCCCTTAGAGCAAGCTACCCTTGTGCAGTTTGATTTATAAATGTGTAGCATTTGCATTAGGGCTGGATCAGAGACTGCCTTGTAAGACACAAGTCACCACTTAACAACCTGTAGGGGGACAGAACACAGTTAAAGGGCTTTCAGTCTTTCCTGTAAGACTTGTTTTGTGTACCCTGTAATTTCTTTGTGAGAAACCTCTGTGGTCTCTCCAATTGTTGCAGGTGTCTGGTGAGGTACATGAAAAAGGGAGCATTGTACTCAATTATTGGTCTGATGAGGGCTGAGTATAATGGAATTATAACATCCTTAGATCTAGATGCGATGCCTTTACTTATAAGATGTGCCACATAGAAGGATTTCCTTACTACTGTGGATACTTGATGGTCAAGTTTCAGATTGCTATCAACCTGAACACCCAGATCACATACCACTGGGTCTACATTTAGGGAGGTGCTGTCTATAATGTAATTAGCAGATATGTTACTTCTACAAAGGGAATAATAATGTAGTTTTTTGCATTCAGCTTTAATCCATGGCTTTGGCACCAATCATTTACCTGCGTTAACCCTGTCTGTAGTATCAAACCTCAAAACAATTCAAATGCTGCCAAGGACTAAGGAACCAAAGTGGATATATAAAAAAATGAATTTTTATTAATAAAACTAATTAAATTAGGCACTTTCATCCATTCTAATGATGGATATCTTCAGAATACAAAAACAATAAAAACACAAGCAAAAGCTGTCTGCTTATCTGCAAACAGGAAACGTAAACTATGTAACCTTGTAAAAGTCCACCAAAAATTTTAAAGGGAAAGCAACACAAAGGCTAAAATAACTCAAAGTTGTGAAGTTCTTTATCTTAATTTCACTTGTTACTGATACAGCATTCAACTTTAATTGCCATTTTAGCTCCTTCTGCAGCATTCCAATCACCACTGTACTGATCCACTTCGATTGTTTCAAGCACTGAGAATCTAAATTTCACAAAGTGTTCACATTCTGTGACATGCCTTGCCAGGACACTTTTAATGTCATTTTTCCTAATACTGCAGAGGTGCTGCTTTATGCGTTTATTCAAAGAATTGTTCTTCTTACCGATGTAAAAAGCAATGCAGGAAATACATTTTGCAAGGTAGACCACTTTGGAACTGTAACAGTAGTATCTACCTGCCTTATGCAAGTTCCTGATTTTCTTCCCATAATAGTCATTTGTAGTCCTCCTCTATATAGCAGCACTGCTTACAACGACTACACTTATTGGTTTTGTGGTCCCCACCACTATAATTCTTGTTGTTAGCATCCCTCTCCAAGATGTTGTTTTTATTGGATCTATTCTTGTAAGCACATATTTGCAGTTGGTCAAACTTCTCTTTTAAGTCTGTGATATCACAAAGAAGGAACCATTTCTTAAAAATAATATTCCTTATATCTGTAGCATCCATAGAATAATGTATGACAAAATAGCTGTCCAAATTATTGGATGGTGGGGACCACAAAAACCAAAACATTTGTTTACCAAGAAAGTCAGACTGGGATAAGACCCACTTTCAGAGGAGGCCAGGGGAGAAAAGCTCCAAATATACAGATTTTACAAACCTTATACAAGAAATTATACAAAAAATATACAAGACATACAGTACACCAGAAATTACATTCCATGCAATTATAGTTGACATTTGTATTATACAATCATCTGATATAATTCCTTATTGTAGTGTAGACATTACCCGCGGTAGTGGTGCTGCGGTAGCATTGTCGCCTCACAGCAAGACGTTGTCCAGTTTGATTCTCAGCTAGAGCGTTTTCTGTGTGGAGGCATGCGTGAATGAGCGTGCCTTCGTTTTAGGTTGTGCATCAGGGCTGGTAACTTGGCACGTAAAAATCCACTACCAAACATTAGTGGACCGGAGTTCTGCTGAGGCGACCCCTAACCGGGATAAGCCGAAAAACACAACATTGTAGTGTATACATTGTAGTATACTTGTAAATACTTATAAATAATTGTAACTTACCTTGTGTTATCTATGCCAGCATAACTAGCTATATATTTTTTAATAAGTTTATGTTTTTTGACTTACTTTGATTTACGTAAGATGTTTGAATCCAACTGTGTTCTTCTGGCTGACTAAATGCACATGTTTTTTAAAAGGAGTTCTGAATATAGGTTATACCAGTCAGCTGACCTAGATGTGATGTCATTGTGTGCCAGAGCTGAAAGGAATAGAATCTCCACAGCATGTTTTGTTTGCTTTCTAAAGTCCGATATGAGAGAGTAGAATTCTCATAACAGCTTTCTGTGACTTTTTAAAAAAATTCTGCTATAAAAGCAGGTGCTGAGTCAGTTAAAGTTCAGTTGTAGTTCAATAGTTTGTAATAGTACACAGATGTTGACAGTAGTTGTTCTTGCCTAGACCAGTAGTTATAACTCAGTTTGCTTTCCAGAGCTGTTCAGCAAGAATTATAGGAGTTATTATTCCAGTCACTGAGGACCAGACAACAGCTTGAAGAGTGGACATATATTCTTATTTTGCCTTGCAGAAGTAAGAGTATCATCTTGCCTTGCTGAGTTAATTAGATTAGACTGGTACAGTTAAGGATCTACAGTTAGGTAGAGTTTTTCTTCAATCAGCGTGATCCTTATCCTACAAAGTTATTTTCATAATTTCTGTGTGTGAAACTCTGTGGTTTCCTGGAATCATTTAGTCAGTGTACATACGTTTTTAATTATTTTATTTATTAAATATTTCACTACCTTCTATTGTGGCTGGTTATTTAGAAAATACGTTTAGTAACCTGAGAGTGTTTATGCTTATTGTGATAACACCAGGGTCACTCTGAAAAGCCTTACTGCTTGGATTGCATGATACTTTTTTATATCAATATTTATTTTACTCAAAATAATTGAACACCCCTTTTGAAGGGTACTGTGGTATTTTGACTGGTGGCAGCCATTACATGTAATTTGGGAAAGAGGACATAGCAGGTAAATCTGTGCCAGTCTTTCCCAAGAGTGTTTGTTTGGGTGAATATTAAAAGGAATGCTAAGAATAGTCAGAGAGAGTGTGTCAAATACCTAGAACTGGGACATAGTACTCTGCAGTGCTTAATGTGAAGACTCGTTTGGGGACCTGGATTGAAGCATAAAGTCCAGTCCCAGGTTTGGAGCCTGTTCCTGGTGTACTCTTAGGTGAAATTGTGTGTTTCTATCTCTGCTTTCAGTGACGTTCCCTCACCAGAGACAATGTTGAGTATTGAGGCTCCTTAGTTACTGCCCCGGTTTTAAGTGGGGTCGTCACACCATCCACAACCAGTTCAGTGCATAGCTGCATATTCTCTTTTAGATTTTGGATGTTGTTAAAGAATGTCTCATGATTATCCTTAGTTAGGGATGGTTAATTTTGCTCCATAATTAGCTTTGGAGGACTTGACAAGATCTCGAATTAGGTTGTTTAAGTTAGAGAGGGGTTTCTTCCTATGCTGAGCCAGTTACCTCTTGTTCTTGGACATCTGTTTCTTTCTCTTGTTGTATAGCCTGTTTATACTAGGGGTCCACCAGGGTGGCTTGTTTTTTTTTTTTTTTTTTTTTTTGCAAGACCTGGTTTTAATATGGTCAGACATACAAGAACTGGTTTTAATCTGGTCAGGTACAGCTGATTAAATACAACTGCTTAAGTGGATATACAGGGCATTGGTGTATTCTTCTGCATAGGAGTCCATGTTATCTGCATTCCAGGGGCTTTGAAACTTCTTATACCATCACTTGGTAGGCAGTAATTTGTCTTTGAAAAATTCTTAAGGGTTTTTGAGTTCAATGGGCCATCTGGTCTTATAATTATATTGAATGAGACTGATATGGTCCAATCTTACCAGGAAGGACATCACATTAGCGGGAGTATAATGCTCTCCCATGTTAGTGAGTACTCTGTCCAGGACATTTGATTTTCTTGTGGGTGTGTTGACTAGCTGTTCAAGAGCATTTGCATTGACAAAGTCCAAGAACCTCTGAGCCAGAATGTTTGTGGTTGTGTATGTTTCCAAGTCGATGGTAGGATAATTAAAATCACCCATGAGTAAGGTGTTAAGCTGTATGGCAAGTGACTCCCGTAAGTCCAGGTATGCAGTATGCTTTTTCTGTTTCATAGTGGGGGGACCTATAGCTAGGTATGATGTAGTAGGGGACTTTGCCTATAGTTAATTTGACATTGAATAACTCAAGAGAGTCATGCTGTTTGACCAGTCTCGAGGTGTACTTATCCCTAATGAAGATGGATACACACAGGTATGTTTATACACCAAGCAGACTCCAAAAATGTTTCCTCAGGTAGGTGGCAAATGTTGGAGGTATGATGTGGAAGAAAGGGGTAACAGGGAACATATGTTTTGAAAGTGTAATGAGTTGGCAAACTTTAAAAATTCCCTACAGAGTACTCTGTCAGAAATATTTGGTGAGCAAATTGGTGTAACTAAGGAGGATATTTTTTCCTAGCTGGGATACAAGATCTGAGTTGCCTAGACACAGTAAAGCCTTGCTAAATTTAATTCTGGTGGCTGCCAAAAAAAAACCAATTAATAGAAAATGGAGGTCAAAATCTAAACCAGCTGTATTTGAAGTACTGAATATTGTAAGAGAGAGAAAATAACTTGAAATGGCATCTTTAGAAAATGGTAGGAACAAATTACATAGGAAAAAAAATGGAAATTGTGGGGACAATGCATGCAGAATAATGTTTTGGAGGAGGAGTGAGATTTAAGGGAAGACAGGAACTGAACAAATTATGTAATGCTTGATTGATGATAGTTATGCAAAAAAGAATGTTATGTATAATGTCTGTAACTAGAAGCATATTGATATGGTTTATTTTCTTTTATATAAATGTATGCTTGCCTATGTGTTAAGTGATAATTCAGTAAAGGTGTTTAAAAATATTGATAGCCATTGTTATTAATACCATTACTACTGTGTATTAATTTCATTTATTAATTTTCCTTTGTGTATTGCTGTGCATTGATTTTACTTATCATATGATATATAACATATTGCAGTATGTAACAATTTCCAAAAGAAAGCAATGATCACTTTCGTTACTTGAATGTATTGAGCACATGAATTCATACTTAATTCAAAAAGATGACTCTAGCAGGAGAACAAGGCTCTCTCTGCTATTTTTGCTGGCTTTTATTTTTTTTATTTCATTAAGAATGTAGCCCAAATGGCACAGATCAAGCCAAATGGACATCAAAGTTGTACCTATTAACTGGACATTGTCCTTTGCTGGGACATTAAAGTGTCAAAACATCAAAAAAGAAAATATATAAAATTCATAAATGTTGGAGGATGCTTAATATCCAGGTTTACAAACAAATGACATTATTAACCCAAAATGTTGATTTGTTAAAGGGTAATGAACCTTTGCAGAAAAACAGACTTTGTTTCACAGGCTTACACACTAAAGAAATGACACTAGAAAGAATTAAGTGTTTGCAACTCTACCTGGGATCATTTGAAACTAGAGACAGAAAAAAATGTGTCAATTTCCCCTCCCTTTTGCAAAAGACGTGTATTTGTAGAGAAACTTGTGAGGGGGGTTCACCTTCAGTAGCTTATCAGCTCATAGTACCCACTCTACTAACAATACAGAGCTACAAAGTCAGAGCTGAGTTCTAAGAAGGAACCTGTCTTGTTTATATGACAGAGGACTGCAATACCTGTAGTTTTTCAACTTACTGTTTTCAGGGCCCTGGTCATCCATAGAGGCAAGAAGATACATTTGTAGTTAAAAGGAGGTGGTTTTCCTAAAAGGGAAACCTGCCAGATTCTACCTACAAGACTGGCTAGACAGTCAAGAGGAGAAGCTAAACACTTGCACCATACCACACTCATCACATAGTCCCTCAACACCTACACCACCAAAACACACACATAGAAACACAAAATACACACTTACATTCACGGAGGCTCTCAAAACAAACCTGCCCAAGCATCAGGGACCTCCAAAACAGAAACGCAAGCACACTCCACCCTCCAACACAACCCAAATGACACATAGCCCACAAACTCAGTGTGCCACTCAACCACAGCCCATAAGGCATAAGAACATACCCAACACTCTAGTCATAGGTGACTCTATAGTCAGGCACACTGATGTTCCACTCACCAGGCTAAACAAGGAGAAAGTTACTGTCAGCTGCCTGTCAGGTGCCAGGATCCGCCACATAACGCACGCACTCAGGTCACTCCACAACAAGTACAAATATGACACTGTCATTGTCCATGTTGGTGCGAATGACCTGAGACGTACCTCCCTGGACTACATGAAAAGAGACATGGAGGAGCTCTCCGATCTTGTAGCCCAGGTAGGTATGACCCTAGCCCTGAGTAGCATCCTGCCATCACCCAGAATGATACCACAGTTCAAGGACAAAATTATTGACTTCAACAATTGGCTAAGCTTCTGGTGTCATTCTAAGGGGATCCAGTATTTGTCTGCCTGGGACGACATGATCAACAGACCACGGTGCTTTGCCAGAGATGGCCTGCACCTGTTGCCCTTGGGATTCCGGATACTGGCTAAGGCTCTTGCCACCCCTATAGTGCCTTTTTTAGGCAAGATTCAAATGACAAATTTCACCACTCTAACAGGTACAAGCATGCAAAATCTGAGGGCAATGCTACTCAATGCTAGAAGTCTAAACCTCACAATGCACTCACTCAAGGCACTCCTTTAAATGGAGAACATCGGCATCTGTGCAGTGACAGAGACCTGGCTCAAAGCTCCAGAGAGCACCCCTGCATTACCAGGCTATAATTCATACCACACCTTTCAGTCACCTAACCCAGAACGAAGCACTAAAGGTGGAGGCATGTCCATATTCATTAAGGATATCCACACCTCCAGGCTAGTTGCACAGCATAATGCATCCGTGATTATCCAAGTGCAACTAACTCTGGGCAAGACCGCAATCCAAATTGTAGCTTGCTACAGACCCCCCCACCATGCCCCAGGATTCCCAATCCTCATTTCTTGATACACTGGGAAGTATTAGGGTACAACCTAACACCCTAATAATAGGCAATTTCAACTACCCCACCATTAACTGGGAAAACTACTCTCATGTACCAACTCTTTTGCTCAACGTTTTCTGGAATTCATAAATTCCGACGACTTGGATCAACTTATTCACACCCCCACCAGGGGCAGCAGTATCCTAGACCTGCTCATTACCAGCATGGGAAACTGGAGTTCCACACCAGAGGTCAATTCCTTGTTGGTCAGATCCGACCACAAGCTAATCACCCTAGACATTCACATCCCGCCCCCACCCCCAATTAGGGAAACCACCGTAAAAAACTTCTCCAAAGCCAACTTCACACTTTTTAAGACAGAAGTGGCAAACTTCATGACACCCATGCAGACGGACAATAGAGGTACAACTGCTGAATCCTACACAAATGCACATTATAAGCACTTACACAAGTGCATGGATTACGCTATCCCTAATAGAACCAAGATGCTATCCTCCAAAAAAAGGAAGCCAGTCTGGTGGTCCTCTGCCATAAACAAACTCTACAACAGAAGAAAGAAACTGTTGCAAAAAAGAGTAAAATCCCATGACTGGAGGAACTCCCTGGTCAACCTCAGTAAGAAGCTGAGATCCCTCATAAAATCCTCCAAAGCTAGTTACAAACACAAAATTACCACTGACTCTAAAGACAACCACAAAGCATTCTATAGCTATGTCAAGAATCTCAATGGCAACACTCAGATCTGCTCTGGGTTACAGCACAATGGCACTAAATATACAGAACCAACTGATATTGCCAACATCCTGGCAGATAGGTTCAGTGCTAACTTTACCCCCTCTCACCCCCCTAGAGGGCCCATCTCTATACTGGAAGAATGCAAAGTTCCTGTAATCATGGCTGCACAGATAAAAAACACACTCTCCAAAGCCAAGAACACAGCATCCATGGGACCTGACAATATTCCAGGCTGCGTTCTACATGAACTACAGAATGAACTGGCACCCTACCCAAGTACCACGTTCAATCATAGCCTCACCTCAGGTTTGTGCCCACTGAATGGCGCACCACAATGGTTATCCCACTCCACAAAGGGGGAGCCATGACGGACCCCGGGAACTACCTCCCCATTAGCCTGACCAGCCTGGTCTGCAAGGCAATGGAATGTATCATCATGTAACTCATAAACAAAGACATTGGTAATCTCCAAACTCTGGACCCTACCCAGTTCGGGTTTGTAAAAGGCAGATCATGTCTCCTAAACATGACTGACTTCTTTGAAGCAGTCACCAAAGCCATAGATTAGGGTAAGATGGTTCACAAAGCTTATCTAGATCTCGCCAAGGCTTTTGACACCATCCCCCACTCTGGAATTATAGATAAGCTCACTAAACTAGGTATAAATCCCTATGTTACAAGATGGGTTGCCAACTGGCTCATGGACAGAACTCACACTGTGAAAGTAGCACACTCCAATACAACTTCAGACCAGTAACAAGTGGAGTACCACAGGGTTCAGTCCTGGGTCCTCTCCTGTTTGGTATATACTTGTCTGAAGTACAGGCTAACACAGAAGGTCTTTGGCTAACAAAGTTTGCAGATGACTGCAAACTAAGAGCCATAATCGAAATTCCTAATGATGTGGACATACTACAAAAGGGCCTCACTGAGGCAGATGCCTGGTGCCAAAGCCATGGCCTGAAGCTCAATGCCAATAAGTGTATTGTCATCCCCTTTGGTAAAAGCTCTGTACCCATGAACTACCACATAAGTGGTAGTCTACTTAATGCCGAAAGTGTGATAAGAGACCTTGAGACACAGGTGGACAGTAGTCTCTCCTTTGATAATCACATCGCCACAGTGGTCAGGAAATCCTTCTATGTGGCTCACCTCATCACAAAAGGTTTCTCATCCAGAAAAAAAAGAGGTCATTGTTCCCCTCTACTCATCACTCATTAGACCCATTATAGAGTACAACGCCCCTTTTGGTATGTACCTCACAAGACATGTACAACAACTGGAAAGGCCACAGAAATACCTCATAAAGAGGATTACTGTCCTCAAACAGATGCCCTACGCAGACTGTCTCAAAAAACTCCAGCTTTACTCTGTCGCATATCGCCTACTCAGAGGCGATCTCTGCCTAACATACAAAGCTATGTCAAACCCAGAGCTGCTGGATATGCTCCAATTAAAGAAATCCCAATCCCTCCAAGCTACACGCTCTAGGGACCTAAACTTTGTCACCACAATAATCAGAACATGCTGAAGGGATAGATTTCTGTCCCAGAGACTTCCCATACTGTGGAACAGACTACCTATCTATGTCAAACAGAGCTCCTCATTAGCACTCTTCAAGAAAAATCTTGATGATTGGATGGGAAATGGGAAATTCACCCCAGGGAATCACTTCTGTGGCTCTGCTCGACAGGGGCACAGAAAAATAAATTTCTTGGGTGGCAAAAGCCAGGGTACCTTTTTGGCTAGACTTATATAGGCCCTAGGGCTAATAGCCTAGTACCTACCTATGAACCTACAATTGAGTGGACTTGAGCTTAATGAGAAATGAACAAAAATGTGCAAAAAAATCATTTCAATTTTCAGGATGCTTCACAGAGAGCGGTCACAGAACTCAGAACTACTCAGTACTCAGCAAGGAAAAAAAAGATTCTTACAATACTATTCCAAACCAGACAGATCTGGAAAAAAAGAGCAGGGACTAAACCTTAATCCAAGGGTTATTTGCTACTTAGAATCTTCTGGATATATGTGACATCTCTCCTCTGGGCCAGTAATAAAGGGGCCTCAATCCACACCACTGACACAGGTGAGAGATGTTCACTTGAAACAAAAATGGATACACATAGTATTTCCAGATGCAGCTCTATGCACCAAGCATAATTTCCCTTAAGAGCACACAGGGAGCACACTCCAGTCCTGGGGCTATTTTCCCTCTCTCTCTCCAGGCCCCAAATAAGACTACCCACTGACACTGCTCTAGGTTTAAGTCCTTAGAAGGGTGTGCCAAGCCAAGTCCTCCACCACTCTCTGTAAAATTAGTGCTCTCAGTGTCTCTGTTCAAAGTAGCTGACACAAACATTCTCTTTCAGCTTTGCTTTTTGCACACACACACACACACACACACACACACACACACACGCTGCGCCTGCCTTGCACGCTGCACACACGCACACGCCTTGCGCACGCACACACACACACACACACACACACACACACCTGGGAAAGGCTGGCAAAGCTTTACTAGCTCTACCACCTTTGCACGAGCTATAAGGTAGATACATTGCCACCAGAACACCTACAAAGTCAGCTATATGATATAAAAGAACTTGAGCAAGAGGGAGTATATAAATACTTGGGAACTGATAAAGGATCAGCAATAAAACATGAACAAATGTGAATAAAACTCAGTAAGGAGTACTTTAGAAGACTTAAATTAATCCTGAAAACAGCATTGACATCTAGGAACAAGATCCAAGCTATAAATCAATTTGCTCTTCCTATCCTAACTTATAGTTTTGGAGTGACTGACTAGCCCCAAAAAGTGTTGGATAGACTGGATATTAAAACAAGGATGCTTCATGCTTACCAAATGATTTATAAAAATCAGTGTATACCAAGATTATATATTCCCCATTCTGAAGGAGGGATGGACCTCCTTGAAATTGATTACATGTATAGATCTGCAATCGTGGGACTCCACACATATCTACTGACGTCACAAGATCCAAATGTAGTGAAAGTTCTGAAACATGAGGAGAATAAATCTAAGATGACATCTCTGCTTAATTTAGCAGAAGCATATCAACGTCAAGCAGGAATGGAATTCAAACCAGAAGTGGATATAAACCAGGCAGCAAGTCAATGTGCCAAAAAACAAAAGAAAGAATATAAGGTGAAGGACCAGATGAGAAGGCAAGAAATGTGGAAAAAAACAAAAATATAGTTGCAAGTATAGAAAACTTCTGGAAGAGCCTCATGTTGATCAAGAACAAATGCAGGAATGGTTAAGGAGAGGTGAATTCACATCAAGAAATGAAAGGTTAATATTGGCAGCCCAAGATAGTGGGTTACATACATGCTGGTTTACAAAGTCTATTGAACATGTGGGAGAAACAGACATGTGGGTTTTGTAAAACCGAATTGGAAACAGTCACGCACCTTGTTGCTGGTTGCGATGCACTAATGGCAGAGGGATTGTATACTGAAAGGCATAATAATGTGGCGAGACTGTTGCACTGGAGATTGTGCAAACATTATGGTATCGAAGTGGCTGAAAAACAATGCAAACATGAGCCACAAAGAGTCATAGAAAATTAAGTTTATATCACATGGGATCACCCAATACCAACAGTTCAAAAGTTAGATGCTAGAAAACCAGATATAGTGGTCCAAGAAAAGAAGACAAAAGTAGCATTTTTCATTGAAATCGCCACACCTAGTGACTACAGTGTCTTGTGTACAGAGAGACACAAAGTAATAAAATAACTTGATCTGCAGGCAGAAACAAGAGCCCTGTGAAAGAAAGATACCCAGACATTTCCAATAGTAGTAGGAGCAATGGATCTTATAAAAAAGAATTTACAATCGTATTTAGATATGTTACCAGTTCCTATAACACCATAAAAATTGCAGAAGGAGTCATTACTGGGCACATTGCAGGTGCTGCGAACAACACTTTTGGCTGACATCAAAGGGTGAAACAATACTAATTTCATGAACTTTAATTGTACTTTGACTTAGGAATGGGGTCCATTCCCGTCATGGTATTAGAAACCCAAAATACTTGGAGAAATTAAAAACACCAGCTACTCTAATGCTCTTGCCAGGGTATCCAATTATACTGAGTGAAATTAATACTAATACTAATGGTAATTTTGACCAAACGGCAAGACTTTCAGGAGTGGCCACAGTGTCACCAAATAAATATAAGTATTCTCAAAGATTAAAATATTCTCTAAAAGACCAGCCACAAAGAAAAGTTGAAATATATTTAACAATAAATAAAGAACATGAAAATACTTAATATCTATTTATAATAAACACCAGCATTTCAATCACAGGACATATTAAAAATAACACAAATATAAAGGTTCACACAGATACAGAAAAACAATACATAACTAATCTCACTATATTTTCCTGACTGATCTAAAGAATTACTGTCCCCTAGTTCACTTACTAGAGCAAGGCAAGATGACATGGGTGAATGGTCCTTCTTTGTCAGGTTTCACAAACAACCAAAATACTGTGTAACACAACAATAGAACCAAAATGGAATGACTGGATGAAGAAGGATGCTGCTCGTACGAGTGTAAAGCTTTATTCCACTAAAATCCACAAAAAGACATCTATCATAGTAGTAGGAGTACAATAATGAAAAGTTAAGCGCTTTCAACTGAAAAACTCAGTCTTCATCAGAACAATGTTTCCATATTCAAAGTATATATAGTAACTGTTGCAAATTAGTTTGAAAAATTGCGCCAAAACTTTTAAAGTAACAGCATACAAATCCCATAGAACACTATATTATGGTTCGCTGACAAAACATAACATCTTGAAGCTAAAAAACTATACCTAACATTAATAAATAACCAAATTACCATATAATATACATTGCTGTATAAAACCATATAAAATACCAAGTAGCATATATTGCCTAATTTTGTATAAAACCTGCCAATGAATATAATATATTAAATGTGATATACCTAAAAACTTCTACTGAACCAACTAGTTGAATAATTGATTAAATAATTAAATAAATAAATAAATACATAATGATACATGACAAAATTGATAAACCCATACATAAATACATACATACATAATAATAAAATATATGATATATACATTATATAAAATATATAATCAACCTGATTGGGATCGACCTAATAGGGAGACACTGTATCAATATACTTCTAGGAACGGTTTAATGCTAATATGGTCATTAAGGCCAGGATATCTTGTGGCATCTGTTTTAATCTGCCATATACTTTCTCTAAATGCCAGTTGTATTTTCCAATTGCCTGTAAAGGTAGCTTGATTAACCTGATCGATAATACTAAACAAAAAACTATGTTGGTCCCCTTTATCTGCTATATGTCTGTATAGGGCATTGTTTGTATCCTTCCTACGTATTCTGTAAAGATGTTCATAGATACGTTTCTTTAACGTCCTTTCCGTCTTCCCTATATAGAATGCAGTACAAACAATACATTTGGCAATATATATAATTTGTTTACTATTGCAATTTCCACCTAAACTTTTAATCACCGTGTGGTTAATATCACTTAACGTAAACTTATCAATAGTATTAATATATGGACATTGGTGGCAAGACCCACGTTTACTACTTGCTTTGATACCTTTGTTAAAATTGCCACTTTTCTTGTATGTTTGTTCCAACATCCTTTTTAAATTAGGTGCCACCTTATATACAATAACTGGTTGTTTACCTAATATCATTCCCAGGTTATTAGAAGAAATAACATCCCAATGTCTTAATAATATTTCTTTAATATAATGTACATATGGAGTATAGGTTAAAACACATGGCCTGTTAAAATTATTTACCTTGCATGAACTAGGTACACCTACTGACTCCTGTACACCTAACAATGGTTTATATCGATGTCCCCATTGTGAGGACACATATTGGGTAGTATCTTTCAATAACTTGTCCAGATAGCCTCTTTTCTTAAACATAGAATATAACAACTTGATGTCTTCTTCCATGACTACCCTGGTGGAAGACATCCTCGCTACCCTTATACATTGTCCTTTGACTACGTTTTTAAACATAAAAGGTGGATGATTACTATTATATTAAATGTAGTCATTAGAGTGAGTAGGTTTCATGTAAATTTTGGATGCATACCCTGTGTCTGTATTACTTATATATGTATCAAGGTATGCAATTGCTTTTCTATCATAACTATATGTAAATTTTAAAAATTCTGTTGTATTATTCAGGAATGTAATAAATTCATCTATCATCTTTTCAGACCCTTTCCATATAATAAACAAATCATCCAGATATCTGGCATAGAATACAACATATTTATAATATTGACTCTAAAATAAAAATTCATTTTCCCATTCTAGCATAACCATATTTGCGAAAATGGGCGCGCAAGAAGCTCCCATGGCTACGCCCATTTTCTGCCTAAAAAACTCCGCTTGAAAAGAAATATAATTATGATCAAGAACAATAGACATTAATTCTATTAATACACATATTTTGTCCCAACTATAACCAGAATATTTCTTAAGGCTATTAGCGAAAAATTCTAACCCTGACTCTTTTGGTATACAACTGTATAGATCGACTACATCTATGGTAATAAAAAAGTAGTCTTGACTCCATTTATCTACAGTGAGGTTATTCAAAAAACTCCAAGAGTCCTTCATAATATGGGGTACAACTTTATATATATGTTTAGTCCATGTATGGATAAGTACACCAATATTATATGTTTTGGATTTGGATCCTGAAACAATAGGTCTATAAGGTGGATCCTCCATGGACTTGTGTATTTTAGGTATACCCACTATTTTGGCTAGTATGGGATAATCAGTTTTGAGAAATGTATAAATCTCATTACTTATTCTATTATCAATCAAGTAATCTTCCAGAATAAGGTCTATTCTTTTATACCCTATATTAATTTCTTTTAAGGAAATAACTTCATAATTTCCCGAACCATTCAACAAATTATGTATTTTAGTATTATAATCTAAAGTGTAACAAATTACTATTCCGCCCCCTTTATCAGGTTTCATGATGCGGATTTCTTTATTTTGTAATAATATTGTTTAAACACTTCCTTTCCTTCTGTGTCAAGTTATCACAATAACTATAATTTCGTCCTGTATTTCTATGTATATCATGATTTAGCCAATATATATCTTTGTTCACCATTCGTTCATAATTACTTATCTGTTGATTACTAATAGGTACATATGTACTTTTTTTCTTTAGTTTAGTCAATTGATTAACATTTTCATTTTCTTGTGTAGGACCAAATTGCACAGCCAAATTGAGTCTCCTGCAATACAGCTTGATTTCCTTAATAGTATCCACTAAGTTCATCCCTACAGTAGGTATAAACTTCATACCTTTACTCATTAAGTCAAAAAATTCCTGTTCAATAATCATATCAGTGTAGTTATATACATTAAATCCATTGTAAGTAGTCACTATCTGTTGTACTTTCTCCGTGTGTTCATAATGAATGATATTGTGTTCATGTGAAACATGATTTGGCCGGTTATGAGATATACTAGTATCTTTCTTAATGTCTTCACTGATAGATAAACTAACCTCACACCCAACTATAACTTCACTATTCTGTGAATGAAAATCACAACTTGAAAACAGTGTATGTGTAGGGATCAAAGTAAGCCTGCGTGAAGATGCCAAAGCTACATCTGCTGAATTAGTTAATTCCATTTGTTGGAAGGAAAGTTCTGTTTTGGGGCGGGAAAGAATCTGCCCCCCCGAAAATTTTCTTCTCTATTAGTACTCCTTCTTCTATCTCTGTATTGTACTTTCTCTGCATATGTATTCTCTTTCCTTTCGGCTGTCCATACGTATGCTCTATTGTTCTCGTAAGCTTCTACATCCCTCATTAATTTTCTATTTTTTCTCTCAAATATATTCTTGGCCTTATCCTGCGTAATATCAAACTGTTTGTAATATAACTCTTTCCATTTATAAAAATCAAGATGTTTGATAATAATATCATTCATACATTCAACCTCATTGGCCAGGGTAATCATCTTCTCATCATTGTATTTGATCAGTGTCCTAAGATATAACAAACCAAAATTGTCAAAAAATTCATTAAATTCTTTTTTCATATCATTATTAAAATTAATACCCAAAGGTAACTTAAAAAATCTGATACCCTTAGGTACTACTTTAGTATTAAGGCATTTAGATAAATAGGCAATATCTATTTTGGTATTTTTATACTGTAAAAGTTTCTTACTAAAACTAAAAATCATCTCTCTCAAACTATTTTGTTTAAAATGTGTAATGTTAAAATTCATACTTTGTTCCTTATTAAAACCATAATCAAAATTATAATCATCACACAAAAATTGATTAATAAACCCACTCTGTATATTGTCACACATACTATTGTCCAAATTACTTTCTTTACAGTCATTGTGTTCGAACATCCGTTTTTTCGTATTAGTAGAACTTAACATATGCGTAACAGTACCTTGTTTTTCACCAATGTCCTTACGTTTGGTGTTACCATATTGTTTCACAACCTGTCGTTCCTTTGGTCTTGCTCCAATTTTTGTGTGATGATTATAATTTTGATTATGGTTTTATTAAGGAACAAAGTATTCAACAACAGTATAAAAATACCAAAATAGATATTGCCTATTTATCTAAATGCCTTAATACTAAAGTAGTACCTAAGGGTATCAGATTTTTTAAGTTACCTTTGGGTATTAATTTTAATAATGATATGAAAAAATAATTTAATGATTTGTTTGACAATTTTGGTTTGTTATATCTTAGGACACTGATCAAATACAATGATGAGAAGATGATTACCATGGCCAATGAGGTTGAATGTATGAATGATATTATTATCAAACATCGGGATTTTTATAAATGGAAAGAGTTATATTACAAACAGTTTGATATTACGCAGGATAAGGCCAAGAATATATTTGAGAGAAAAAATAGAAAATTAATGAGGGATGTAGAAGCTTACGAGAACAATAGAGCACACGTATGGCCAGCCGAAAGGAAAGAGAATACATATGCAGAGAAAGTACAATACAGAGATAGAAGAAGGAGTACTAATAGAGAAGAAAATTTTCGGGGGGGCAGATTCTTTCCCACCCCAAAACAGAACTTTCCTTACAACAAATGGAATTAACTAATCCAGCAGATGTAGCTTTGGCATCTTCACGCAGGCTTACTTTGCTCCCTACACATACACTGTTTTCAAGTTGTGATTTTCATTCACAGAATAGTGAAGTTATAGTTGGGTGTGAGGTTAGTTTATCTATCAGTGAAGACATTAAGAAAGATACTAGTATATCTCATAACCGGCCAAATCATGTTTCACATGAACACAATATCATTCATTATGAACACACGGAGAAAGTACAACAGATAGTGACTACTTACAATGGATTTAATGTATATAACTACACTGATATGATTATTGAACAGGAATTTTTTGACTTAATGAGTAAAGGTATGAAGTTTATACCTACTGTAGGGATGAACTTAGTGGATACTATTAAGGAAATCAAGCTGTATTGCAGGAGACTCAATTTGGCTGTGCAATTTGGTCCTACACAAGAAAATGAAAATGTTAATCAATTGACTAAACTAAAGAAAAAAAGTACATATGTACCTATTAGTAATCAACAGATAAGTAATTATGAACGAATGGTGAACAAAGATATATATTGGCTAAATCATGATATACATAGAAATACAGGACAAAATTATAGTTATTGTGATAACTTGACACAGAAGGAAAGAAAGTGTTTAAACAATATTATACAGAATAAAGAAATCCGCATCATGAAACCTGATAAAGGGGGCGGAATAGTAATTTGTTACACTTTAGATTATAATACTAAAATACATAATTTGTTGAATGGTTCGGGAAATTATGAAGTTATTTCCATAAATGAAATTAATATAGGGTATAAAAGAATAGACCTTATTCTGGAAGATTACTTGATTGATAATAGAATAAGTAATGAGATTTATACATTTCTCAAAACTGATTATCCCATACTAGCCAAAATAGTGGGTATACCTAAAATACACAAGTCCATGGAGGATCCACCTTATAGACCTATTGTTTCAGGATCCAAATCCAAAACATATAATATTGGTGTAATTATCCATACATGGACTAAACATATATATAAAGTTGTACCCCATATTATGAAGGACTCTTGGAGTTTTCTGAATAACCTCACTGTAGATAAATGGAGTCAAGACTACTTTTTTATTACCATAGATGTAGTCAATCTATACAGTTGTATACCAAAAGAGTCAGGGTTAGAATTTTTCGCTAATAGCCTTAAGAAATATTCTGGTTATAGTTGGGACAAAATATGTGTATTAATAGAATTAATGTCTATTGTTCTTGATCATAATTATATTTCTTTTCAAGGGGAGTTTTTTAGGCAGAAAATGGGCGTAGCTATGGGAGCTTCTTGCGCGCCCATTTTCGCAAATATGGTTATGCTAGAATGGGAAAATGAATTTTTATTTAAGAGTCAATATTATAAATATGTTGTATTCTATGCCAGATATCTGGATGATTTGTTTATTATATGGAAAGGGTCTGAAAAGATGATAGATGAATTTATTACATTCCTGAATAATACAACAGAATTTTTAAAATTTACATATAGTTATGATAGAAAAGCAATTGCATACCTTGATACATATATAAGTAATACAGACACAGGGTATGCATCCAAAATTTACAGGAAACCTACTCACTCTAATGACTACATTCAATATAATAGTAATCATCCACCTTTTTTGTTTAAAAACGTAGTCAAAGGACAATGTATAAGGGTAGCGAGGATGTCTTCCACCAGGGTAGTCATGGAAGAAGACATCAAGTTGTTATATTCTATGTTTAAGAAAAGAGGCTATCTGGACAAGTTATTGAAAGATACTACCCAATATGTGTCCTCACAATGGGGACATCGATATAAACCATTGTTAGGTGTACAGGAGTCAGTAGGTGTACCTAGTTCATGCAAGGTAAATAATTTTAACAGGCCATGTGTTTTAACCTATACTCCATATGTACATTATATTAAAGAAATATTATTAAGACATTGAGATGTTATTTCTTCTAATAACCTGGGAATGATATTAGGTAAACAACCAGTTATTGTATATAAGGTGGCACCTAATTTAAAAAGGATGTTGGAACAAACATACAAGAAAAGTGGCAATTTTAACAAAGGTATCAAAGCAAGTAGTAAACGTGGGTCTTGCCACCAATGTCCATATATTAATACTATTGATAGGTTTACGTTAAGTGATATTAACCACACGGTGATTAAAAGTTTAGGTGGAAATTGCAATAGTAAACAAATTATATATATTGCCAAATGTATTGTCTGTACTGCATTCTATATAGGGAAGACGGAAAGGACGTTAAAGAAACGTATCTATGAACATCTTTACAGAATACGTAGGAAGGATACAAACAATGCCCTATATAGACATATAGCAGATAAAGGGGACCAACATAGTTTTTTGTTTAGTATTATCGATCAGGTTAATCAAGCTACCTTTACAGGCAATTGGAAAATACAACTGGCATTTAGAGAAAGTATATGGCAGATTAAAACAGATGCCACAAGATATCCTGGCCTTAATGACCATATTAGCATTAAACCGTTCCTAGAAGTATATTGATACAGTGTCTCCCTATTAGGTCAATCCCAATCAGGTTGATTATATATTTTATATAATGTATATATCATATATTTTATTATTATGTATTTATGTATGGGTTTATCAATTTTGTCATGTATCATTATGTATTTATTTATTTATTTAATTATTTAAACAATTATTCAACTATTTGGTTCTGTAGAAGTTTTTAGGTATATCACATTTAATATATTATATTCACTGGCAGGTTTTATACAAAATTAGGCAATATTAGCTACTTGGTATTTTATATGGTTTTATACAGCAATATGTATTATATGGTAATTTGGTTATTTATTAATGTTAGGTATAGTTTTTTAGCTTCAAAATGTTATGTTTTGTCAGCGAACCATAATATAGTGTTCTATGGGATTTGTATGCTGTTACTTTAAAAGTTTTGGCGCAATTTTTCAAACTAATTTGCAACAGTTACTATATATACTTTGTTTGAATATGGAAACATTGTTCTGATGAAGACTGAGTTTTTCAGTTGAAAGCGCTTAACTTTTCATTATTGTACTACTACTATGATAGATGTCTTTTTGTGGATTTTAGTGGAATAGAGGTTTCACAAACAGACTACTGAACTGAGCGTATAGCTCTCACAAATATCTAAATATTTCAGTGCTGGCTATAGAATGACATCACATCTAGTCATCTGACTCTGGTTCCCACACTACCCCTTTATTAGAAAGTTGAGCCAGGATTTTACACATATGTGTTATAATACACACACACAGAGCTTTGCTAAGATGCGTTACAGCATCTGGAAGCTGTAAAATAATTTTAACACTTCCACTCTTCCTACAAAGTTACTAAGCCAGGCTTCTCACAGACATTTTGTCTCTGCCTGCAGTCAGAACTGTAAGATACAATCTTTATGGCCTAAACCAGGTAATGTAATTTCAGACTATTTTTCAAAGTTAACTGGAATGAGATTAACATCTTCTCTTCCAGTATCCTCTCTTACAATATATTAATTTCAACAGTTATAATATAGTCTGACATACAGGTGTATTTTCTGTCCAGCAGGACTCACTGCTGGTACATTTTTAACACAAGCTTTTCAAATACATTTTTCAACACAAGCATCTGTACAAATCAGCTTGATATGCAAATCACATATAATTATTTACAAAACTCCAGTTAGCTATGCTGGCATATGTTACACATCACCTGCCTTACTTCTCCTGGCATAGCTGGCACTACCTCACATCATTATATCATCACAATATAAAAGAACCTTTTTGTTAGAACGTACAAACATTATTTGATCTTCTTAAACTTTTTGATGGACATTGAACTTATGTGACTTTTTCTGCCTTGTCAATCTGTACATCATATTAATATCTATTCTTCAAGTTGAATGAATGTAATATTTTAATAGTGTAATTATTTCTAACCTCCTATATACTAGCTGCTATTAATTCTTAGCTAATTTGAACCTAGAACAATAGGTTTGGAATAGGAGAAAATACATATTGATCCAACTTAACTTCCAGCTCAGTCTTTGATATTGATCTGCTGAACAAATATGAAATATTATATTCCTACCTATTTGTTCTGGCAACAGTCTCTACTTGAAGTTCTAGTGAGATATGATAAGTATTGTACACAACTGTACTTCTTTGATTATCAACCTAGGACATATTTAATTAAAAAAATTGCTGATTACTTAATGAAAGTGTGGTGTAAGACTTAGGATGCGATATAATCATGTCTGAGTGCTTGTATTTTACATGCAGTACCAGGCAGAAGCTTCTCTAGAACTACAGCAGGTCAGCAAACTGTACAAAATGTACAGAGTAAACGTACTTAATGTAAACAAACCCCATTCTATTCCAACATGATGACATAGCTGCTAACCAGCTCTCGAACTGTTTCTGAATGTTGTTGTGGCTTCTAAAATTTTATTATGGGGCAAAGTGAGGAACACAATCCTTACATAATGCTAAACATTATATCTGCAAGCATTCTAGCCATTAGAAAAGGGTGGCCATCAGCAGAGCCATTTCTTCTTACTTGGTTACACAATACCATTCTCAGAGTGGATGACTTTTTGCAAAGTCTGCATGTCCTCCTCACGTCTATGTGGCATTTTACTAGGTGCTCCAGCTTCCCCAAACATTCCCAAGACATGCTACAGGTGAATGATGATCCTCTAAACTGCCTATATGTATGTAAGTGTGTGCATCCTATGACGCACTGGTGCTCTGTTCAAAACTAATTTCACTGTATTGAGACCAGAGTGTGCCTGGATGGGCTTCTGCTAACCACTAACCCTAAACTAGATTAAGTAGATTAGCAGAGAATGCATACATGAATTACTGAATATTTTTGTAAACAAGAAACATCTTTATTAAATTGTCATCATCTTTATTAAATTATCACTTATGACATAGGCAATCATAAGTTTATATAAATGAAAACAAACCGTATTGACATAATCTTAGTTGCAAGCATTATACAACACAAACCATATTGACATACTTTTAGTTGCAAACATTATACATCACTTATAATCTACCCAATCATTGTCTATCAAACATTACGCTGATTTAAATTCTGCCTTCTTTTAAACCGCATTCTTCCCCTGTATGCATTGTTCTCACAAGTCCCATTTTTTCTATATAATTTACTCCTACCCTCTTCTAAAGATCCCAATTCAAGTAATTTTATCTCCGTTACTATATTCACTCTTCTACTACAGTTGATTTAGACTTAGATTTCCATTTTCTAGTAATTGCTTTTTTGGCAGCCACCATAGTATATCTAGGCAATTCCAATTCTGTATCATATCTCAGAAAAATCATTTCCCTAGATACACCTATTTGCTCACCTAGTATTTCTGACAGAGTAGACTACAGGGAATCCTTAGTCTGCCAAGTCATTACACTCCCAGAAAATATGTTCCCAATTACCTCTTTCTTCCCTATCCCACCTCCAACATTTGCTGTCTCTCTGAGGAAAATTTCTCTGGAGTCTACTTGGGGTATAAAAATACATTTCCAAGCAAAAATCCTAAATCTTCTAGATTTTATTGCATATTTGGGAGACACACATATATCCCTCCATGGTTTCTTTGTGAATTGGTTATCCATTCTCTGTTCTCAATCCTTTCTGTACTCCTCTGATTGAGTCTTATAATGACCGTGCAATATTTTATACACTCTACTAATTATTTCTTTTCAACAGAAGCTTCTGTTCTATGTTCTACTAAAAACTCTACCAGTGCTGGTCTTTTTTTAGGACCCCCCCATTTCTTTCTCCTTGCCTATACTCTGATATCAACCCTTGTTAGGAAAAGGCAATCTGTAACCTGCAGTCAAATAAATTCTTGGCATCTTCCCATTCTATTACCTTTCCCTATCTAGTTACAGTGGATATAAAAAGTGTATACACCCCTGTTAAAATGCCAGGTGTTTGTGATATAAAAAATATGAGACCACAATAAATCATTCCAAAACTTTTCCCACCTTTAATGTGACCTATAACCTGTACAATTCAATTGAAAAACAAATCTGTTAGGGGAAAAACTATAAAAAATAAAAAAACGTATAATAAGCTGGTTGCATAAGTGTGCACACCCTTAAACTAATATTTTATTGAAGCACCTTTTGATTTAATTACAGCATTCAGTCTTCTTGAGTACAAGTCTATCAGCATGGCACATCTTGACTTGGCAATATTTGCCCACTCTTATAGGTTCATAAGTAGGTACTAGGCTATTCAGCAAGAAAAGAACACTGTCAGGGTAAGGTATCACCTCCCAAAAAAAGCACAAATCCAAAATCAGAAGAGGATGATACTCCACAACAAACGAAGCAAAACCAGATGAATGATAAGACAAGTCCTTTATTCGAATAAGTAAGCGCTTTCACGTTGCTTGGAATGCTTCATCAGCCTATAAGCCTAGCCAAAAAGGTACCCTGGCTTTTGCCACCCAAGAAAATTATTTTCCTGTGCCCCTGTCGAGCAGAGCCATAGAAGTGATCCCAGGGGTGAATTTCCTATTTCCCATCCAATCATCAAGATTTTTCTTGAAGAGTGCTAATGAGGAGCTTTGTTTGATATAGATAGGTAGTTTGTTCCAGAGTATGGGAAGCCTCTGGGACAGGAATCTATCCCTCCAGCATGTTCCATTTATTGTGGTGACAAG
Organism: Protopterus annectens; assembly: GCF_019279795.1. Lineage (NCBI taxonomy): Eukaryota > Metazoa > Chordata > Ceratodontiformes > Protopteridae > Protopterus > Protopterus annectens. The sequence continues at coordinate 655,741,078 of NC_056725.1, forward strand.
GTTTAGGTCCTTAGAGCATGTATATCGGAGGGATTGGGATTTCTTTAAGTGGAGCATGTCCAGCAGCTCTGGGTATGACATAGCTTTGTATGTTAGGCAGAGATCACCTCTGAGTAGGCGATATGCAACAGAGTAAAGCTGGAGTTTTTTGAGATGGTCTGTGTAGGGCATCTGTTTGAGGCCAGTAAGCCTCTTTGTGAGGCATTTCTGTGGCCTTTCCAGTTGTTGTAGACGTCTTGTGAGGTACATACCAAAAGGGGCATTGTACTCTATAATGGGTCTACTGAGTGATGAGTAGAAGGGAACAATTACATATTTTTTCCTGGATGAGAAACCTTTTGTGATGAGGTGTGCCATGTACAAGGATTTCCTGACCACTGTGGCGATGTGATTATCAAAGGAGAGACTACTGTCCACCTGTGTCTCAAGGTCTCTTGTCAACTTTCGGTGTTAAGTAGACTACTGCCTATGTGGTAGTTCATGGGTATGAAGTTTTTACCAAAAGGGATGGCAATGCACTTTTTGGCATTGAGCTTGAGGCCATGGCTTTAAAACCAGGCATCTGTCTCAGTGAGGCACTTTTGTAGGATGTCCACATCGTTAGGAGTTTTGATTATGGCTCCTAGTTTGCAGTCAACTGTGAACTTTATTAGCTAAAGACCTTCTGTGTTAGCCTGTACTTCAGAGAAGTAGATACAAACAGGAGAGGACCCAGGACTGAACCCTGTGGTACTCCACTTGTCACTAGTCTGAAGTCGGATTTGGAGTCTGCTACTTTCACAGTGTGGGTTCTCTCAGTGAGCCAGTTGGCAACCCATCTTGTGACATAGGGATTTATACATAGTTTAGTGAGTTTATCTATAATTCCAGAGTGGGAGATGGTGTTGAAAGCCGTGGTGAGATCTAGATAGGCTGTGTGAACCACCTTGCCCTCATCTACGGCTTTGGCGACTGCTTTAAAGAAGTCTATCAGGTTTAGGAGACATGATCTGTCTTTTACAAACCCAAACTGGGTGGGGTCCAGATTTTGGAGATTACCAATGTCTTTGTTTATAAGTTCCATAATGCTACATTTCATGGCCTTGCAGACCAGGCTCGTCAGGCTAATGGGGCGGTAGTTCCCTGGGTCCGTGGTGGATCCTTCTTTGTGGAGTGGGATAACCATCACTGTGCACCATTCAGTGGGCACAAAGCCTGAGGTGAGGCTATGATTGAACATGGTACTTAGGTGGGGTGCCAGTTCATTCTGTACTTCATGTAGAACGCAGCCTGGGATGTTGTGAGGTCCCATGGATGCTGTGTTCTTGGCTTTGGAGAGTGTGGTTTTTACCTGTGCAGCCATAATTACAGGAACTTTGCATTCTTCTGGTATAGATATGGGCCCTTTAGGGGGCGAGAGGGAGGTAAAGTTAGCATTGAACCTATCTGCCATGATGTTGGCAATAACAGTTGGTTCTGTATATTTCATGCCATTGTGCTGTAACTCAGAGCAGATCTGAGTGTTGCCATTGAGATTCCTTGCAAAAGAGCTCTAAATCTGTCAGATTGCAAGGGCATCTCTTGTGCACAGCCCTCTTCAGGTCATCCCACAGATTTTCTATTGGATTTAGGTCTAGGCTCTGGCTGGGCCATTCCAAAACTTTAATTTTCTTCTGGTGAAGCCATTCCTTTGTTGATTTGGATGTATGCTTGGTGTCATTGTCGTGTTGAAAGGAGAAATTCCTCTTCATCTTTCTAGCAGATGCCTGAAGGTTTTGGGTCAAAAGTGACTGGTATTTGGAACTGTTCATAATTCCCTCCACCTTGACTAAAGCCCCAGGTCCAGCTGAAGAAAGGCAACCCCAAAGCATGATATTGCCACCACCATGCTTCACCGTAGGGATGGTGTTCTTTTGGTGATGCAAAGTGTTGTTTTTGCACCAAACATACCTTTTGGAATGGTGTCCAAAAAGTTCAACCTTGGTTTCAACAGACCATAACACATTTCCCCACATGCTTTTGGGAGGCTTGATGTATTATTCTGCAAATTTTAGCCTGGCCTGGATTTTTTTTGTGTAAGAAAAGGCTTCCTTCTTGCAACGCTATCCCATAGGCCAGACATATGGAGAATACAGGAGATTGTTGTCACATGTAGAACACGACCAGTACTTGCCAGAAATTCCTGCAGCTCCTTCAGTGTTGCTGTAGATCTCTTGGCAGCCTCCCTGAACAGTTTTCATCTTGTCTTTTCATTAATTTTGGAGGGACATCCAGTTCTTTGCAACGTCACTTTTGTTCCATATTTTCTCCACTTTTTGATGACTGTCTTCACTGGGTTCAATGGTATATCCAATGCTGTGGAAATTTTTTGTACCCTTCTCCTGACTTATACCGTTCAACGATGAGATCTCTTTGATGCTTTGCAAGCTTTCTGCGAACCATGGCTTTTGCTGTAGCAGGCAACTGAGTGAATGACGGGAAAATCCTACTAGGACAGCTGAACTTTATTTGGGATTAATTAGAGTCTATTTAATTGATGGCAGGTGTGTACCAAAGAAGACTGAATGCTGTAATTAAAGCAAAAGGTGCTTCAACAAAGTATTAGTTTAAGGGTGTGCACACTCATGCAACCAGCGTATTGTACTTTTTTATGTTTTATATGTTTCCCCCTAACAGATTTGTTTATTTTTTTTAATTGAATTGTACAGGTTATAGGTCACATTAAAGGTAGGAAAGGTTTTGAAATGATTTATTGCAGTCTCATTTTTTTTATATCACAAAAACCTGGCATTTTAACAGGGGTGTGTACACTTTTTATATCCATTGTATTTGCTCCCAATACCTTGGTTACTTTGCCAATTTTCTCCAATAAGTTCCTGCTCCCTCTTGCCTATTGTCTACATCCCAAATTGCAGTAATCCCAATTGGCAGAATTTGTTTTTTCCATTCCTGTGTTGGCTTAGTTCTTAGAATATCTTCTGCTAATTTATGAATATAATATTCTGTATGATTATTGTTATTCTCCTTAAAGATCTGCTTGCAAAATACCAGTCTCTCCTTGTTTCTTGAGCTTCTCCTGTTCCATCATCATCCTTTTCCACTTTGAATTATAGTTTCTGCTTGGGGTCTATATTATCATATCGCATGCTCAGTAGAGCAAATGACAGATAACCAACCCCATGTAAGTGAAAGCTTACAACGTCGAAACTTCAGAACAACAATTATTTTACAATGGAAAACAATTGCTGTTCTGAAACAAACAAAAAAAAAAACAGTAAAACATTACTTAGCGTGGGGAGCTTTACCGCTCAACACCCCCCCTACTTAAATATACCAACTCTGTGATCGCACTACAGTGACGAAAAGGCAAAGTAGCGAAAGCAGCCAAAAGAATTCTTTCCCAGGGAAAGAATTCGCTGAAACGCCGCTTCACTATTTTGTCTTTTCGCGCTTTACTATTCGACAAAGATGCATTTGACAACCTGCATCTGCAGTGGCATAATAAGGAACCTCTGCTTGTGCTATAGATACAAATCTTAACTGTGTAGCTCTGAAAAATCCTTTCAACTTGGGTAATCCTATTCTAGCTTGTTCTATTGGAAGAATCAAACAGCTTATCCCATTTGATTTTTGCCATCTTCCCATCCCAGATAAATACCTTCACCTCTTTACTGATTGCTATCCATAACTTCTCCTCTGACTGATAAAAGTATGCCTGACCTGTGTATAAGACTAAAGGGACTAAAACATTTTAACTACTTGTATCTTACTATCCCAATACATATAACAGAGCTTCCAATGTCTCAGTTTTTGTATTTTCTTTTCTTTAGTCTCTTCCCACATATCCTTAGCTGCTACACCAGAGTCATTTTTAATCCATACATCTAAGTACTTCATTTTATCATGTCCTCATAAATATTGATATTGCTGAACCAATTAATGTGTGGGTAGATAATTTACAGCTATTGCCTTTGTTTTAGCTTCATTTATTTTGTATCCTGAAAACATCTGAAACTGTCTCAAAATGTTCCACAACACTGAAATGTCCTTTTCTAGTTTTATCAGGTATAAAATAATATAATCTGAAAATAGAGCCAGTTTTTCTTGACTACCATACCAATTATACCCTTGAATTTCTGAAGCACATATATTCTTTGCCAATGGTTCTAAATATGATGCAAATAACAAAGGGGAAACAGGACACCCCTGCCTGGTTCTGGTGTTCGAGTAGAAATTATGAGAGAGGATCCCACCCACCTTTTACCTACAATCCCTCATATATCCTCCTAATTAACCTTAACATTTTATCAGGTAATGCAAATGCTTCCATTGCTCTTCACATAATGTCCCAGCTTACTCTGTCAAATGCTTTCTCTACATCAAGACCCACCAACAACAGTAGTATTTTCTTATATTCTGCTTCCCTTTGGATCATCAGTGTTATGTTGATGTTGTCAACCGTTTGCCTTCCCTCCACAATTACACATTGATCCATATCTATCAATTTTGGCATCACTTTTGACATTCTTTCAGCCATTATAGACATAAACACTTTATAATCATGGTTTAGGATTGAAATGGGTGTGTATGAAGTTGGATATTATGGGTCTTTACCCTCTCTAGGTATTATAGCCACCACCACTTTCTTCCAGGGTGTTGGTACTTCTCCTCTTAAAATATTGTTAAAACCTTCCAGATCTTCATCAGTTTCTTTCCCTACTGGCTTCCAAACTTCCACAGGAATGCCTTCTATTCCTGGGAATTTTCCTGTGGATTGGTCACATATCACTATTTTATCTCATCTCCTTCTACCCTGTTAATAATTGAGCATCCTCTACCTCTAACCTTGGCATATTTAATTTTTCCATAAACAGTTTTATTTATACCTTTTCTTGATTTCTACATTTCTCTGCTTTGTACAAACTTCCATAGAATTATCAAAATATTTCTAGTACCTCTATAGGATCTCTTGTCATCGTCCTTGTTATAGGCTCCCTAAGCTTGGCGACAGCCCTTTCTACTTCCTGTTGCCCGAGTTGTTGTGCTAAAGGTTTTTGTGCTCTACAATTATTATCAAAAAAACAGTTGCTTAACACCAATCTTTCTAAACTCATGCATATTATCGAGGTAATCCCTTATTTTCTGTTTAGCATTCTGCAATTGCTCCTCTTCTTGGTCTCTGAGATTCCCTGTATTCTACAATACTTTAACATTTATCAGTGCCTCTAAATAAGTCTTGTTACTTTTTAACCATAATGTTTTTCTTTTATTTCCACCATATTTTTAAGCTCTCTAAATAATTCTGGTTACTTCTTAAGCATATATCTTTTTTCTTTTATTTCCACCCTATTTTTAAAGTTCACTTTAATTTTATCCCACTGCCTAGCTATATTTTCAGAAGAAATTTCTATCTTCTCTAATAGCTCCTGAATAATTTTCACTACCCATTCCTTACATTTCTCTTGTTTCAACAGATAGGTGTGAAAGAGCAAGTGACTAATTTTTATTTCATTACCTTGTGTTTTTAATGTAATTCTTGACACATCATCTGAAAGTTACTGGATGCATATCAATACCATCAATTAAATGCACATGTTCCTGTGAAATGTAAATTCTGTCTAGCCTAGTCCGATTTTTGCATCTTGGGGATTAGTATGCAAATTCACTCTGAACTCCTAATACTAATACTGAATTCACATATTACATGCCAAATATTTTCATACATTTCTTAAAAAGTCTACCTTCCTTTGTTATATTTTCCCATCTAGGCCTCCCTGACACATATTTTGTTTGAGAATGTGAGTATATACCAAAAGTACAGGATGAAGGTGTGTTGGTTCAAGGAAAGATTTCAGTGGCTATGTAAATATGACTGCCATTGAGATAGTCTTCATACTATTGAATTAGCTAGGTTAGCCACCAAAGGAGGCAGACTACACAGGAATGATGAGGCACATATACAAGGGAAGTGTAGAAAATTTGCAGAGTGTAAACACTACACTGTATAACAACATACAATACTCCAGTATTGGTGCCCCCCCCCAAAAAAAAAAAAAACAGTGCTCTGCTCTAGTATAAATAATGTCATAATTACACTGAGCCAGTAAAGAAGACAGAGTCAAAGCATTACCTACTATATTTTTACATTATATTATTAAGTTATTACAGACGGAATACAACAGAAATGCATGCATTCATTTTGTTATACAGTGTAAAACTCACAGATATAATTTACAAATTGATGATAGGTTTACTTCAATTTATGATAATGTACCACAGAGCATAAAAATTGTATGAAGATGGATTTGAATATGACTATGTTACTGAAAGTTCCTAAGGAAAGCATTAGCTATGCATGTCATGTAATCTCTCACAAGTCATGTCTCATTAAAACACATTTCAGGGTAACACAACACAGAATGTCATGAAAACAGTCAGAGTCCGAACCCGTCTGTTACAGTCAACCAAACAGGAGATTAGCTAAGTACACCCCTGAAGCTCTCGGAAGAAAAGCATAAAAAGATATTCATTGGATGGAATACAGTTTCAGACTGAAAACAGTACTTTTCAAGAAGAGCACCTCCCCACTTTCGTGGATGACAACCCTCCACCTAGTGCACTGGAATGGAAGTCTCACATAATTAATACATTGAGTCACGGAAGCAGTTACATAGACCAGAATCACCTTATCTTATTGGTAAGTCTAACAAAATGGCTTACTAACATACATCAATGCTCTGTTCAGGTGGGTGACTGATGACAAAGTCTTCCTGCATTCATAGGAATTTTCTTTATTTTTGTCATAGGAGAAAAACTACCATTTTCCTGTGGTCATCAATGACTAGCAATATTGTTCTATGCCAACCATCATTCAAAGTATGAGTACAAAAATATAAATTTCAGTTTATAAGTGCTTTTTGGACATGTGTGTGTGTTTACTTGTTTTTGACCAGACTGAAGACTGGAAATATGTAGATAAAACAGAAATGAAAATGAGAAGCAAGCAGAAGGTGGAACAGAAATTTGATAGCATAGTAATAAAATGTATATACTGTAGTGTTAAGGTTCCAAGAATGCTTTAAGGTGTAAAACATGGCAAACCTCCATCCCTCTGTTTGATACTGAGAGCATATGCTCAACAGGAACTCCAGCTTCAGATAGTTAGAGATAGCATGGTGATTATTGTCAACCTTCCATCTATAGACTGTAAAACTTCCACCTTACATAATTTTTGAACAAGTAGATATTATGTGGAACCCTCTACTGGCTCCTCACCAAAAGTAACAAGTATGAATCTCACAGACTAGTTCAAATTTGACAATACACTTTTCTACAATGTTATTTTTCTGTATTAATATCATTCACTACCATGTTATTCCAAAAGTGTGACAGACCCTTTCAATGTGTATTTTTTAGGAATATGGCTCTCTCTAGTAAAATTATTTAGACATTACAACTGTCAAAAGGGAGTTCTGTATTTCAGACAATATTCATAAACAATCTAGGCCAGAAAATATACTTGGGTGCTGTGAGAGTTATTTCTGAGCAAGCTAGGCCAGGAAACATTTATGTGTTCTGTAAGACACAGTACTACAGTTGCATGTTGCAACTTTACATAAGGAGATACAGCTCTATATTGTTATAGACAAAGAAATATTAAGGAACATTGCTTGCCACGGATAAGCAGTTAGAAACAAATAACAGTCTGTCATTGTATTTTGTCCTTGCTTTTATTACAAGTTCTGTAATGAATACAGTATTATTTGTATGAGGGGAAAACATGAGCTTATGTGAAAAACAGCTGAGTTTCAGAACACTTTGAAATGTAACAGTGCTTATAAGCCATTAGTAGATGATGATTGTATATTTTTTATGTCAGTTTAGAATGTGTAAATTATGATTGGAAAGAACATTCTGGGGGGTGCCACCTAATCTGGCCAATGCTTTGTTTCATGTACTTAAGTTAGTCTGCCATGTTAGGTTTTCCTTTGTGTAATATCAATAGCTGTTCTGGAAAATAAAACTTCTTGCTACAAAATGTTTTTATGTCTCAGTGGATTTACTGAAGACAGGACAGAACTAATAAGTTTAACATGAGCCTGACAATTTCTCAATCCCTGCTACTTGAGTTTCACATATGTCTGCAGTATTCGCCGAGTTGCTCAGGTATGAGCATATCATCATGTTAAACTCAACATGATCTTTACCTGGTCTGCTCATCACAAAAATTGAGTGATTCAGAAACAATAATGAATTGAGCTTTAATTAGCATACACATTGCAGCCAGAGGAAGGGAAACTACATGAAATAAACATGATTTGAAGCAGGGATCATCATCATGCTACAGAAAGTGAATTTCTGTTATTGTACAACAGACTACTGAGAATGTTTTTGCTATAGTACAATAGCCTGCCAGCTTTATGGTAGGTGTTACTTGTTACACCTTCTTTGTATAATGTTAGCATTTATGTGTGATGTGTACTGTAACGGCTACTAGGAATATTTCAGTTTTTTTTTTTTTTTGTCACTGTAGTTTTAATAGTAAAAGACATCTGCAGAGGTGCATCTTCCCACATGTACTAGTCATAACAGTATGCCAGCATGGTAAAGTTGTGTTTTTTGAAAGTAGGTTGCTATGTGCAACCAGTAAACAAGAAGATGATCTATTAACTCATTACATCTGAGTGACACCTCCAGGTGCATCTTCAGTTACCTCCTACTGACGCCTCTAGGCGTCAAATATTTCTTGTTCATATTTGCATTAATAATTCAAAAACCATGCTACATACAAGGTATCAGAAGGCAAACACAATTGCAGTGATATTTGACTGCTGTCAATGATTATTTGTTAGAACTGTAAGGTGGTAACTTCATTTTTTAAAGGCCACACCCACTGGGAGTTAAAGGTACACACTCAAAAGAGCTGCACTGGAGGGAATGAGTTAATGTAATTTTTCAAAATGTCACAATGTGTAACACCTATGTAAGATAATGAATGTTAATTTGAGTATTTTTCATACCAACAGAGATATGCCTAAGACATAGGTGGCTAACGCCACAGCCATCCATAAATCTCAATCCACTGATGCTGAAAATGAGGTGGTACTTAAGGCTGTCCATCTCCATGGTAGATGGCTTATCACATTGCAAAATGCTAACAAGCCCTTCCATGACCAGTTTTGGTGGGCTTTGTGAATCATGTCAATGCCAGGTGTGGCCAGTGCTGGAACTAAGAAATGGTCTGAGAGAGAGCCAGTGATATAATCCACAATGCCCCCGCAGAGTGAAGGCCACGGCATGAGAGTGGAGGGCTACAGGTGGTGGCTGTCTACAGTAGCACCCCTTTCAGAGACAGAGGAGTTTCTAGTCACACTTGAAGGCAGTATCACTTCCACAGAGTTCCACAGTGCAGTGCTGGATGTTAGAGAATAGATGGATAGGTCCCAGAGTATTTTTACGGGTGATGCTCCAGATAAGTAGTCATATCATTACTGTGTGTCCTATTTGTAATAGTTAAGCACATTTTAGATTATAATACCCATCTCATCTATTTTATATAGGTAAATCTGGCACTGAAGTGCGACAAACACCTGCAAAAGTTATGGCTATGGTTATATGTCAATATCTTTATTAATGGTTGCAATAATGTCACTTACATGTGTGGTTGTGGTACTTGGTCATACTTACACTGGATATATGTTTTATTTTCATGTATTCACAGGTGAATCATTGTCTGACACCAGCACCGTGAAACTAACCTTGCCTGATGATGCAGGATCTGTAGTTACTGATGATGATAGCTGGGATAAGCAGGCACAGTCCAGGGCTGCAAGGCATGTGTTGGGCACAGACTGTGACCCATACATCTCCTCCTCAGACACCTGCAAAAAGGACCTCCTCTGAATTTCACTGAGAGTGCTTTTGGTGAATGATTTTCAGAGTTTTTGTTGACGGGGAAACAGGTGTTAATCTAGACACAAGATTTCATCCTCAACCACCTCTTTTAGATACTTGAAGCTGTTAACCTGTTCACCTATGTTTCCCTTCTATCTCAGTTTTCAGCATCTTCTGATTTCCCCATTTGCTTCTGTGATAACTATCTTGTCTGCCTTCAGCTCTATTTCATTTGTCTTCAGTTTCACTTTCCATTCCCCTATCATTTGCTGAAGTTGCTGTTCACAGTCTGTTGTAATGCCACATCATCTGCAACTTTGTTGATCTGTTCCTTCCAACCTGTTTGCTAATGTAGTTCATCATCATCATCATCATCATCTTCTTTCGGCTGTTCCCATTAGGGGTAGCCACAGTAGATCACCTGTTTCCTTTTCTTCCTGTCCTCTGCATCTTGCTCTGTCACACCAACCACCTGCATGTCCTCTCTCACCATATCCATAAACCTTATCTTAGGCCTTCCTCTTTTCCTGTTACCTGGTAGCTTCATCCTTAGCATCTTTTTCCCAATATACTCAGCATCCCTCCTCAGCACATGTCCAAACCAACGTAATCGTGCCTCTCTGGCTTTGTCTCCAAACCTTCCAACCTGGGCTGACCCTCTAATATACTTATTCCTAATCCTGTCCACCCTCGTCACACCCAGTGCAAATCTTAACATCTTTAATTCTGCCACATCCAGCTCAAACTCCTGCCTTTTTGTCAATGCCACTGTCTCCAACCCATATAACATAGCTGGTCTCACTACCCTCTTGCAGACCTTCCCTTTCACTCTTACAGGTACTCGTCTGTCACAAATCACTCCTGGCACTCTTCTCCACCCACTCCATCCTGTCTGTACTCTCTTCTTCACCTCTCTTCCACACTCACCGTTACTCTGAACTATTGACCCCAAGTATTTAAACTCATCCACCTTCGCCACCTCTTCTCCTTGCATCCCCACCATTCCTCTATCCTCCCTCTCATTCACACACATATATTCTGTCTTAATCCTGCTGACCTTCATTCCTCTTCTCTCTAGAGCATATCTCCATCTCTCCAGGATCTCCTCCACCTGTTCCCTACTCTCACTACAGATCACAATGTCATCTGCAAACATCATAGTCCACGGGGACTCCTGTCTGAAATCGGCTTTCAACCTGTAGTTCATCACCAGTAAGAATAGCAGTGGGCTCAGAGCTAAGCCCTGATGCCTACTCCCACCAGGAACCCCTCTGTGAGTCCAAATACTCTTTGTACTTGTGTTATTGGGCCCTTGTACATAGCCTGCCATAATTCTGCTTGCATTTCTGGGAATTTGAAGCATCACAGGTCTGCCCAAATTAGCTTTCTTGGGATGTTGTCATGTGTTTTTCAAAATCTAGGAATGCCCAGTTGGACTCTTCTAATCTCTTATCAAATTAAATACATGGATGTTAGTCTACAATTAGCAGAACTGTGCATTTGCTATAGCATTAAAAATGAGAGAAAATGCCACTTTTTTAATAAATACATTTAATTCTGATGTTATACCAACATGATAAAGCCATGATTCTGATATTCAATTAATTTGTCAGCCAGAGCACATATTGCATGTAAAGGTTTTTATGAAATGAATGGCAAAAATGGTGCAGTCTAATGGCTACATGGGTCTACTTGTGCTGCGTACCAGTGTACCACTGCAGGTTCATAGGCTTGGTGAAGAAGCACAGGGTCTATTGACCATCAAGGAGCCTGATGCATAACATCATAGGTTAGGACTTGCAGGTGCTCATATAGTCATGCAATTTTTTCTTTAAAGTATGAATTGATGGGCTGAATTTAATTGATAGGAGGAGTTTACTCCGTAGGCATGAGATATGAAGTTGTCACACTTCACAGCATGCTTGATACTATTTTTAATGAGGCAAAGTATCCTCATGTTCAGGTCACTGATTTTAAGCAAAATGTCTCAAATAGTAAGGGGACCTTTAATGCTCTGAATGTCAGACATAGGTCTTCTCTAAGAAGGCAATAGAATTCAGTGGAGAGTTGCTACAATCTTTTGCTATTAGACATACCTTGAAACCTTTTAATCTTCTTTGTGAAGAATCTTTCTATCTTCTCCAAATGTACTGGATTACATGTGAGCAGCTTACAGAACAGGCTGCAGTAATTCCTAAAGGGTTTGATAAGAGCTATATAAAAGGGACATTTACATCTTTGCATAGCTTTCAGTTGCAAGGAGGATCAAGTAGGCAACTTGGTATGCTTATGCTGAAGGTAGTCATTATATGGGTATCAAAGTAAAGATTATTATCTGTAAAGACTTCAATGCCTTTAATTAGTTTGTCATTGGTTAGATATAAATAGTGTATAAAGCTGGTGAAGGGTTGACAACTGCTAAAATGCTGCAGCTTTTAACATTAAAGGCCAGGTCATTTACTATTCCACTCCTGTGCAATACTAGGAATGGAACAGTAAATGACTTTGCTTATTCCACTCCTCTGTAATACTAGGTACTGCATGACGGGAAGCAATACCAGTTGGGTTAAGGACAGTACTCTAACAATATGGTTGGTAAGCCAGACAGTGGAGTCAGTTTTGAGATCTAAGGAAAAACTGCCAAAGACAAGTCACACAAATGCCTGTCTCTGTAGCACAGGGAAATAAAGCCCTAATTGTGCCCCAGTTGACTTGAGTTTGACTAGCAGCTCAGCTGCTAAAATAGATGGGCAGAGGAAGGTTGGGTTTCAGCTGCCAATGCTGGCTCAAACTTACTGAATAGAGGGATCAGTGGTTTCAGTTAGCTGATCACTACCATGAAGGCAGAAATTTACAGGCACTGAAGAGGGCCATACACAAAGGACATCAGCTTGTTTCAGCCAAGCCACTGATAGCAACCATCTGCAGCATGAGTGTATGGAAGTGCATTTGGGACAGCGTAGTTGGGGTGAGGTTAGGGCATAAACAGAAAAAGCCCTGATGACTGCCAGCATGATGACTATTTGATCAGCTCTCACCTCTCTGGACATCAATGGGCTACTAACAGCTCTCATAGGAATGAATGGGTTAACAGTTTGTAAACAGCTGATGGCTGGCAGGCAGCAGGGAACAAAAAACAAATGTGTCACAAAGTCACAATCTTGATGGACTCCAATTGTGCCAGGGGATGGTGAGGATAGGAACCCTCCCAGTCTTACATTTCTGTATGACCATGTAGCCTGTGATGACCCCCTACTCAAATCCAGGGTAGTAACTAAGGAGCCTTAATCTTCACAACTGTTTCCAGTAAGGGAGCATCACTGAAAGCAGGGATAGAACACACAATTTCCCCTACGAGTACACTGGGAACAGGCTCCAAACCTGTGACTGGACTTTATGCTTCACTCCAGGTTCCCAAATAAATTTTTACACTAACCACTGCAGAGCACTGTGTCCTTATTCCAGGCATTTGACACTCACTCTTAAATATTTGATATTCACACATAGAAACACTCTTGGGAAAGTCTGGCACAGATTTACCTGCTATGTCCTCTTTCCCAAATTACACAGTAATGGCTGCCACCAGTCAAACTACCACAGTACCCCTCAAAAGGGTTGTTCAATTATATTGGGTTAAATATATATATATATGGTTATTAAAAGTACTTTCTCAATAACCAGCCACAATAAAAGGTAGAAAATATTTAATAAAAATGATTTAAAACATATATACACTGACTAACTGATTTCAATAAACCACAGAGTTTCACACACCAGAATTATAAAAATAACTCTGAATGATAGGTTTCATACTGATTGAAGAAAAACCTCTAAACTATCTGACTGTAGCTTCCTAACTGTCTAAAGATTAGTGGTCCCTGTCTAATCTCATTAAGACAGCAAGGGAAGATGATACTTCTGCAAGCAAAATAAGAATATATGTCCACTCTTCAGGCTGTTGTCTGGTCCTCAGCGACTGGAATAACAAACCCTATTATTTCTTCTGCACAGCTCTGGAAAACTCAGAGTGATAATTACTGATCTGGAAAACAACCACTGACTACTGAACTGATGCAACTGAACTACACTCTGGACACAACTGACTCAGAACTTTCTTTTTATAGCAGAATTTTTTGAACAGTCACAGAAAGCTGTTATGAAAATTCTGCTCTCTCATTTTAGATTTTTGAAAAGCAAACAAAAACAGCTGCTGTGAAGATTCCATTCCTTTCACTTCTGGCACATGATGACATCACTTCCAGGTCAGCTGACTGTCACAACTTGCATTCAGAATTCTTTTTTTAACAAGCATGTACATTTGGTCAACCAGAAAAACACCAATTCTAATATTTTACATAAACCAAAGTAATAATCAAAAAACATAAACTTATTTACAAAATTATAGCTAGTCATGCTGGCATATATAATACAGGGTAATTTACAAGTATTTATAAAACTGCAGCCAGACATGCTAGCACAGATAATATCTGATATCCTCACATTGCCAACTGTAGACCCAAGTTACTATGGCTTCATTTACCTTCAGATCCTTGAGTTCACAAATTATTCCACCATGGTGAAAAGTGCTGAATACTTTAGCCAAATTGAGGTAAGGTGCAGAGATACAAAAACTTTCACTTAGGGTTTTAATCACACTTTCAAACCTTTGTTAGGCTAAGTATACAAGATCTATCCTTTGATAAAATTGTACCACCTTAGTTCATGGAGGAGGTTTCTCATGTGCATTTGAATGAATTCCATGATTATTCTCTCCATCTCCTTACATAGTATATTTGAGAAGCTGACTGATCAGCAATTTTTGGGTTTCGTGGAAGTGCTTCCTTTCTGGACTGGGACCACAAAAGCTTCCTTCCAAATATTGTGGATGTAGCCAGTTTTTAATGCTCTCTTTAATATGTACAAGGAGATATATGAGGTTATTTTTGCTTGCACAAATTAGGCTTTTTGGTATCTCATCTAATCAAATGGAACTAGTATTTCTGAACTTAATGAGGCTAGAGGTGACCATTTCAAATACAAATGGGGGGGTCATATTGCAGGGAGGAAGGGTGGATATGGATCCTCTTTGTGGCCTGAAATTTGGCATACATCTAAAATAGTTTGAAATTCGGTCATTTTCCAGTTGCCCAGTAATCCAATAAAGGACTGCAGGAGAGCTAGAGCCTAAACATGATCTCACTGCATGCAAAGTGCAGAAACTAATTTTGGTTAGGGTACTAGCTGGTCAAAAAATGCATACACATACTTGCATATGGCATAGGTATTTGTTTGCAAATTGGAGAACCCTCAATTCACATATAGCACGTCTTTAGGATGTGGAAGGAAATTAGTGTATGGAAAATGGAGCATCCAGCAAAAAAAAAAAAAAAAAAAAAACAGACAAAAGGAGGATATGTAGATTTTGTATAGAAGATCCATGCTGCTAAGAACCAATCTAGAGCATCAAGCATTTTTTGGTTACAACATTACACGATGCATCACTGTATCACCCAACAGTTTGAAAGTTTCATTAAAACTTTCAGAAAAATATGAAATGAGATTGAGCTACAGACTACATTTAGCTGATGTTCTTAAATATAAAGATATGCATGTCATTTCAAATAATTCTATATCTGGGAGCTAGCAATTTTCTAGTGACACAGAATGCTTCTTCTAAGGAGAGATCTGCCACTGTTTTTCCTTGTTTGCAGTGCCACCTTAATACACATACAGTATGTTTTAGATGTCAACTGTATTCTCTACCCAGAGAAAGTGATATTTCTAACAGAAACTGACTATAATGTAACTTGGCACACTAAAAATGAAATATATGGTTAAGTCTATTTATAAGGGACATCTTGATTTCCCACTGGCTATCCTTATCAAAGGTTTCAGGGGATTACAAAAGGGCATTTCAGATGCACACTGCATCAGAAAATGGCATTCCATCCCTATGTACAGCTCAGACCCAAATCTGGCTGGGTCATTTTGTCCAAGTCAGTACATAAAGTTTTGATGGTAGTATCTTTTCAGGGCAAAAACGTCTACCTTTATTGAAGACTATAAATATAATCTTTACTTCAGATGTAATTCCAAATCAGTACAGACATGTTCTGGATATATATTATATTCCCCACTCTGAAAATCATGTACCAGCTCTTAATGAAAACTGAATATAATGTAACCTGACAGAGCATGACAGTGAGATGACTCTGCAAGTCAGTATTTTCATCTAAATGGGAAAGGCAATATGTCAATCATTCTTTGTGAGGTCTTAATAACACTTTTAGGGAATTATATATATGGATCCTCAGGCATGCTCTACATGTAAGACTACCATTCCAATCTTAAACACTTTTTTATGCAACTCAACAATAAAATAATGAATCTGTTGGGCCAGATTTCCCTTGTCAGTACAAACATTTTTTTGTGTCCCCTTCTGTCATTTATGATAGCTGTTCAGTGTCCCACATCCTATGCTGGATCTACTGACATGCTAATCTTACCACAGATTAATGCCAACATTCATGAGGCCAATAAGTTACCTAAGTACATCCTGGGCCAGGAGGGGGGGGGGGGTCACTCTGTCGATATCATTAATCCTAATATGACCTACCTACAATCCCCCTTACCTTGGTGATGTCTCTCAGTGAACATGCAATGGAGACTGTCACTGTATATCACCCCTGCCTGAGCAGCAGCTCAGCCAATCTACCCACCCACTAGCAGGACTACGCCTCCCAATCCACAACATCTCCAATCTCCACCAGAGATCATCATGCGAGACTTCCTTGTCACCAACCGCCCTCCTGGGATGGTAATGCTCATCCCTCTCTGTTGCACCTTCAGTCTCTTGAACAGCTAATCAATAGGATTACCATTTTTCTGTATGGTTAAAACTGGCCCAAAGCCACACCCCTTGCACCTCCCACAACCCACCTCTTTCCTCCCCTTTCTCTGCCTACTTTATTCCCATTTTGTGATGTCAGGGGCATGTCAAAGGGAGAAGGAATGTCCTCTTTCCCTGGTTTGCTTCACAATCACACTGGATTAGCGATGACTTAAAAAAAACTCTGTACAATTGGAAATTTACCAAAATCCAATAGTCTGTTTTTTAAAACAGAATACTGGAGTTTGTACAATGTTTTTCAGACGCCAGGACAATCAATCTGATTTCCACATAGTCTGGAAAAAAATGGATAGGTGGCAACCATACTAACTGAACCTAAGTTACATGGGCTATAGTCAGGACTTTAATGCTTTACGGCACCAGAAAGGCCTTGTCAGCATAGAGATTTGGGATAGTGGCATCTTTCCAGTAACAGAAAAGAATACAAAAATCTGATATAATGCCAAATCAATTCTAAAACATTATGGACATGCACTGCATTCCTCATCCTGAAGAGAAATAATATACCTACTCCTTACAGAAATTGACTTTGTAGCCTGTCACATTTTAATAGCCATGTTGGCCTCTTGGTAGTTAGCAATACAGGGTTACACGTCTGAAATATTTTGGTATTTCATAGCAATTTTTTTCGACAATGTATTTGGATATTTTAAATTATTCTTAAGTAATTGACTCCATGACATACATAGATAAAGCACAGCTGGGGAGGGTTGGGAGTGTCTGACATCAGCTCAGCCATTCCTAGTACATCTCTAAGAAGTTAGCACACATCTTGATGCTGGAGCAACACCGCTGGGTCAGCTCAGAGGCATAAACTCCATGAAAGAAAGATAGACATGGGGGCATGACCCTGCCAAGAACAGCATCATTCTCCTGCCAGGCATTTTGGCTGTATGGAACAATAAATACACATGTAAGCAAATCACAGCAGTCATTGCAACAACTATTCTGGTTAACAGAGTGAAGGAAGGGTTAGCAGAAGATGAAAATTGTCTACCTTCCTATCCATATGGAGTCACTACAACAACCGTGCTGGTTAACAGAGGGAAGGAAGGGTTAGGAGGAGATGAAAATCATATAGCTCCCTATCCAAATGGAGTCACTGCAGCAAACATACTGGTTAATAGAGGAAGGGAGGGGTTATGAACAGATGAACATCATCTACCTCCCTATCCATATGGAGTCACTGCAAAAAACATGCTATTTAACAGAGGCAAGGAGAGAGGGGTTAGGAGGAGATGAACATCATACATTCTCTAGATCCCTATCCATTGGAAGTCACTGCTACAACTATGCTGGCTAACAAAGGAGGGGTTTAGAAGAAGGAAAGTAAAAATCTTCTAGCTCCCCATAAGATGATGGACCGAGACCTCTGATTCTAAACTCTTAAGCTTGGAGTCCTTGGATACCATGAAGCAGTAAGGATAAGAAGGTCAATGGGGGATGGTGGTTTGATGGTATAGGGAAAGGGAGGTAGCCAAAAGGTGCATACATAAATTAAACTGCACAGAGGTTTAGGTGCAAAGAAAACAGAAGAGCTGCACCTTGCATTTTTTGACTGCCATTTTATTATTCTCAGCCAAATGCATGTGTTGTTTTTCTTTTCAAACATTTCAAATGCTTGAATGCACTGCTTTTAGGAAAATACAAATACAGATTTTTAGCTATGATGTCATAAAAACACAAAATATTTAAGATTTTATGCACTCTGTATTTGCCCAATAAATGAAAATGTGCATGTTTGTTAGATGTGAATCCGATCAGAAAACATTTGCAATAGGTATATTTTGAAATTAAAAAGTAACAGTTTTGTAAACCAATGCATGGGTTGTGTCTTCCTTTCACTGATGAAATACCCATAAACAAAAATTTTAACTTCTTGTCTTACAGCACCCCACCCCACAATATGTCTCTTATGATAGGGTACAACTCTTCTCCTCTATCTGTGAACATGTCATATTTTAATTATTTACAAATAAAAGCTATTAATTATTCATGGACTCATCCCACTGTGCACAAGCTGACATGCATATACACACAAACAGATACACAAATCCACACTTATCCTATCGAGCCAGAACTATGATTATTTAAATGTGATCAACTGAGGACAATAGTCACTTGCTTTTTCAGACAGACTGACACCATGCAAGAATAACCTCTTTCTGACTGTGTGCAGAATGAAAAAAATGATGACCACATTAATACATTTCAGCATATTTCACTTTCCCGCTTTTTCTTAGACACACACACAAGCAAAGAAAAACTGTGCTGCCAATGGCACTCCATAATTACTGCCATTTAACTGCGATTAAGTAAAAGTAGTGATCAGGTACTTTTATTCACATATTACATGACCACACTCTGACTGAGTTTACCTTAGATGCTTTTTATTAATTGTTTGACTGCTATTCATCCCCGAGATCATAAGACCTTGTCCCTAATCAACTCATTTGTTCCTCTCCACCTGACACTGGAAGATGCCAGCAGGGCGAGGTGATAACCACAGACTGTTGTCATCATATGGTGGGTTTGGAGATTTCATGTGCTCCTAATAATGCCTTCCCTTTTGGCTAGCTGATGCAGAGCATTTCCTGGCTATGCTGAGCTGTTCTAAGTGCATACGTTTGCATGTTTGCAATGCTCCTCTGAGGTGCACTTATTGGCCAAGCTTACACCCTAAAGTCTTTATGTGTGGCAGTAAAATACTTTGCCTTCCCCAAATGGTGCTTCTGTGGTGGGTCTTGAGTGGATATCTTGCCACAAGATGACAGTCGACCTCTGCTGGTGGATTCCATCCCTCCAAAAGAGGCTCCATCAGTGTCCAACTAGACAGCTAAACGTCTGCTATCTGAGGCAAAGTCAAAGCCAGGGTCAAAATGCATATGCCACAGGACCAGCTTATATCTTGGCTATTCAACTATGATCAAGTAAAAGAAATTCTGCCCAAGGAACGTGTTTAAAGTTGTCTTACATGCACACATAGTTGTTGTCACTGACAAGTCAGACTTACTATTTAACTACAATCAAGAAAACCAGTGTTCAGTCACTTTCCTACACAGACTGCCTATTCACTTTCTGACTGGGTATTCCTCAAGTCATCCTTAACTGCTCAGTCCCATCCCTCCCCATCTCCTTTACTTCCTTATTCTCACTCACTCTGAAGTCACTGCACCTCAGAGAAAGGGCTATTAGCAACAGACAGTGAACAGTTGTTTTTCCATGAGGCTGTGATGTCAGAGAATATTAGTAAAATACAGGACACAAACAGCTGATATAGGAAGTAAACACTGACACATAAGCAATTACACTTTTTAGCTGTAAAGCTTGAGCAAGTGAGATATAAACAATTTCATACTAAACAGCAGCATATAATATGTTCTGATCAGTATTTTTCTTTTAATGAATGAAAAAATTACTGTTGCTGGGGTAGTGGATGCTGCCAACAGTACTCACAGATTCAATGATTCCTGACCGAACCAGTATTTTTGTTCTGTATTCAACCCAATTATCACTTTTCCTTATTTAAAAGAAAGGTGTAGCATTGTGGACTGGAGGGTGTATACTGTTAGACAGCATACATGACATGATTTTGCAATGCCCTCTAGGCATTGCTTGAAGGATTACTGATCTAGATAAAGAAATGACTAGCAACCCTATATTCTGAGATAGAAATAGTTTCTATTTTGTGACATTGGCTGGACTGCAACAACTCATAATCTAAAATAGCCCAGCTGGTAATTTCAGAGCACTAGAGAGGTTATGGTCTGCAGAATATCACTGCCATCTCACAGTAAGAGGTTCTCCAGTTCAATTTTCAGGTGGAGCACCGTTTGTGTGGTGTCTGCATTGCCTCCCTGTGTCAGAGAGGGCCTTTTTTATTTGCTTCAGTTTTCTTCAACTTCCAAAGACAGTGTATAAGGTGACCGACAATCTTCCATATTGCTCATAGTTTCGCATATATTGTATAAATGAATATGTGTGTGAGTGTGTGTGCTTGCGTGTGTCTATGCATTCTGTATTGGGCAGGCACTAGCAGTAGCTGCCAGTATAGGTGCTGGCGTCCCAGTGACCCTGTAAAAGGCGAAACAGATTATCAAAAAATAGGAGATTGCACTGGACGATAATGCTGGTGTTAGCTTTCCAAGGGATTGAAGTGAAAAACTGATTTAAATGAAAATAAAATATTTACCTAGCCAAAGACAATCACAGGACCTGTTTTAATTATGTTCATAATCTCAAAAGCACAATGTAATAATGTGTTGAACTGATTGTGAATGATGCTCATCTACACTGAGACTGAAGATACAGCAAACCTACTGGCCAATAGATTCAGCTCTAACTTTACTCCTCTCTCTTCCATCCATCTGTCCCTCAAGATATACCTGAAACTGGCTTGCCTTCATTTGTCACACAAGACCAAGTCCTAAAAGCACTTTGAAAAGTTAACAATACTGCATTGATGCGTCCTGACAATATCTCTGGATGTATCTTAAATAGTATTAAGAACAATTTAGCCAACCCCCTAACAACACTGTTTAAACTCAGCCTCCATACAGGTTTTGTACCAAGCAAATGGAAAACTACAGCCATTACCTTGCATAAGGGAGAACCTTCCACTACCCAGAACTAGCATATCACTTTCCCAGTCCCTTACACCAAGTATTTTATTTGTTTCTGTGACTGGTAGGTCTTTGTCTGTTGCATTTGTACCTTTGCAGATTATATATCTGAAGTATGTTGTTATGCAGTTCAACATGAATAGTTCACAAGAAGTCAGAGGGTGTTAAATTAACTCAGTTTCCTGACAAAAAAGTAGCAGTCCTGTTGACATGTATTACCTTTATCAATCACATCTGGGAGCATAACTCTTGACTGTGCATAATCTTTAGGAGTGCCCCTTAGTTTGGCTCCAAAATTTGCTCCTTAAAAAAATCATTCCTTTCCTCTTAAAAATTTGAAATTTTCATGAGAAAAGGGGGTGTAGCATGGTACCTAAATACTGATGATTATTACAATCACCTACTTTTTTTACTTAAGAAAATACATGCTAATTCACATCCTCTTTTTTTATCAACTCTTTAAGATAATAGTACCAGTATAAAAAAAATAATCCTGCATGCTACCCAGTATCAACAGGTCTAAACCAACATACAGCATACTCGGATACTAAATTAAACGCAGCCACAAAACATGGTCACAAAATCAGCATGCAAAAGCCCTTAAGGGAGCAGGAGCAGGCTTGTATATCTGGCAACGTCCTGGTCATAGGTGACTCCATAGTTAGACAAAGAGATGCTGCACTCACAAGGCTGAGCAAGGACAGAGTGATCATTAGCTATCTTTCAGATGCCAGGATCCACACCGTCACTAGTGCCCTCAAATTTCTTCTACCCAGGTACACATATGATCTGATTATTGTTCTCATGGGAGTAAATGACTTGAGATGCACTTCCTTTGATCATATGAAAAGAAGAGACATGCTCTCACAGTAGGCATCTGAAATGGGTGTGAAACTAGTACTGAACAGTTATTCTACTAGCACCAAGAATTAATACAAACAAAAGATAATTGATTGTAATTATTGGTTCAGATAATATTGTCATTCTAAAGGGATCCAATACATATCAACCTGAGAGGAGATGACCAACAACCCCAGCTGCTTTACTACAGATGGCCTGCATCTCTGTCCTTGTGGCAGTTCAGAACATAGGCCAAGACTTCCCCTTCCCCCACAGAACCTTTTTTAGTCAAAGTCAGTCTCCTCAAAATATCTACACAGCCAATCAAAATCAACACAATATTAAGGTGGCACTACTCAATTCTACAAGCCTTAACAAAGAGTTGAGCTCCTTAAAAGCATTCCTAATCCTAGAAAATATAGATATGTGCATGCTCACTGGAGTGTGGTTTCAAGACAGTGATAGTACCCCCACAATATGGGGATGTAGTGCTTACCACTCCTTCAAGCCCAACAACAAATTTAAAAGGGTGGCTGGTGGGGGAATATCTGCACTCCTAAGAAAACATTTCATTTCGAGACTCGTAATGCAGGACAAAGACATTGAACTCCTTCACAACGCTGTCACGGAGGGGTGGGTGTGGCATATTGGTTAAGGTGTTTACCTCACAAACACAAGGTACAAGGTTCGCTTTTCATATTTGAAGGGGAAATTGGCTAGGCGTAAAATGGCCCAGAAGGGTGGCTAGCCTAGTATTTACCTATGAATCTATAAACAAAACCCAATACCATTTTATTGCCCATTACCATACCACTCCCGTATCCCTGACAAACCAGAAGGCATATCTCAACAAATTAACATCCCTCACTACAGAGACCAACATTATCCTCTTGGGTGGCTTCAATTACTCCTTTATAATTTGGGGAACATATACTACCACAAATAAATATACACAAAAATTCCAGGACTTCATTAATGCTAAATACATAGACTAACTAGTTGAAACCCTAATGAGGGGTTCAAAAATGTTGAATCTGGTTTGCACCAACCTACACCACCTTTGCTTGATACTTACATTTATGAACTCACTGGTCAAACCATGCAAAAACACTTAAAGTGCAAGACCCAAGTTGTCCCATAACCCCGCCATCTTCAGAGATTACTCCAAGCAAATGTACTCTAACTGATGACCTGACAAAATTCAACACCTTTCTCAGTGCAATTACTGCAAATCATACACAGCTTTACTTATAGATATGCTCTATGCCCACCTCCTGGCTTGCAATGGGGCTACAGTCTCCATAAGGCATGTATACGTTCATAGTTAAATATTAGACTAGCTCCCCATGAAGGCCATTTTAAGTCTAGCTAAGTTTCCTTTTTCTGTTCAAATTAACTTATCCCATTTTATTACAGATTGGCCTTACCCACCCCATGGTCGATAATTATATATTACCCCTAATGAGAATAACTGGGATCATACCATAGATAATTTGAGGGGACCCATGCATGGGATAAACCATTAATGAGCATACAGTGACAAATTTAAGAACAGACCCATTTGGTGGAATGCCAGAATTAACAAACAATACACTAAGTGGAAGAAACTTGTAGCCTGTAAAAGAAAAAGCAAAAGCAAAATTAATACCCCATCATTATAAAAATTCAAAACGATTAACTAAGAACTTACAAGCAAAATTAAATCCTCCAAAAGCAAGCATAAACTGAGAATTGACACCCATGTTAAGGATAACCACAAAACTTTCTTTACCTAACAATATTCTGAATTAATACAAAATATTGCCACATACTCATCCCTGAAGGCATAGCCACCATAATAGCAGACAAATTCAACTCAAACTTTACTCCACTAGCTCAGCTTAACTATCCATAGCATATTAATATTACTATACCACACCCCAAATTACCTTTGAGCAAGTCCTAAGTGCTCTCTCCAAGGCTAAGAACGCTAGTATCATGTGTATGGGTTATGCCCCAGGCTGCTTTTTTGTCAGCACAAAACACTGTCTGGCTGATTTGTTATTAAGTCTATTCAGTCTCAGTCTTTCCTAAGAATTTGTGCCAGAAGTAACTATAACTGCTATGATCATCCCACTACACAAAGGGGGACACACTACTAATCTGGGAAACTATAGAACCATAAATCTTACTAGCCTTATTTTGTAAGGCAATGGAGTGCATTACTATGGAACTCATTAAAAAAAATAGGCAGTCTTCAACCCCTAGGCCCAAACCAGTTTTGGGTTTGTTGAGGGCAGATCCTGCCTCCTAAACCTGATGGACTTCTTTACACAAGTCACCAGGGCATTGGACAGAGACAAACAGGTTCACATTTGATAACATTCCACATTCTGGCATCACTGATAAGTCAATCAAACTAAGTGTAAACCCTTGTGTTACCAGCAGGATAGCAAACAGGTTCACCAACAAAATTCAGTATATTAGTGTTGCAAGCACACTCTCAACTCTGATGAAATCTTGCAACATTAAAGATGGATGACTGGATGGACAATTAAAAGTGCACCCCCAAGTCTTCTCCTTGAAGCTCTCATGGAAAGGTGAGGTAAATAGATGCAAAGTAATTCATACTGTTAGGTCTTGGGCCTAGCCCCTTTAGCTATTATGGACAGAGTCTCTAACTAGGTCCAAAAAAATTGATCCTCTTGGGGGGGGGGGGCGGTGACATAAATTCCATGTCTTGTTAAATTCAATGTGGGATAATGAGACTAGGCAACAACCGTTCCACCGGATCAACAGTCTAGTATGAACCTATGTGAGGCCCTCTTCCCTAATCACTTTTATATAATTCTTTTGTCTCTGATTCTGGAGGTAAAAAGTTGATAGCTATGCTCTGCCATAGGAACTATTAGATAGCAAGAGGACTACGCCAAACATGATCACTACTTATAAAAAATAAAAATAAATAAAAAATCACAGAAGTAAATCACAGTTGACCTTACCTCTCAACTCTCTAGATTTTTTACAGAATGCCCAGATTTTCACCCCATAAAATGTGTGGCTTTCTGGCAAATCAGTGAGCAGTGAACTCATTAAATAATGACATACATTTGTGTTTCAGACTTTTTTCCTTTAAAAAATGCATGCTCATACAAATCCTGTTATTCTAGCAACTTTCTAAGTTTGAATTTTATAAGAATAAAATTTAAAACCTGACCCTATTTTTAGGCCTTTGAACCCATCATTTCAGGATTTGTCCAGATTTCCTGTGCTAAAAGTCAGGGGTTCCCCAGGGCTCTATCCTGGGCCCCCTACTTTTTAATATATTTACAAATAACCTCCATGTCTCCTGCCCCCACTCTACTTAATACAGTATGCAGACAATTCAACAATTATTAACACCTCCGACAATATACAAAATCTCCACACTGTCATTCAATAGTCTCTGCACCTAGTATGAAAATGGGTAACTGAAAACAACCTGCTTCTCAACCCCAAAAAGACCAATCTTCTCCTTTTCTTTCCAAAAAAACTCAATCCAGCTAAAGAAAACTTCACCATCTCGTCCTTAAATAATACAATTATCACCGCCGACTCAAACACCAAATTGCTTGGTGTTACTATACATGACCAATTAAAATTCGACCTACATATCTTAAACTGTATCAGAAAGTCATTCAAAAACTAGGTCTTCTTTACCACAACAAAAACTAGACCTATACTAGCTCAAACATTTATTCTATCATCCCTGCTATATGCTGCTCCCATACTTACTAACCTCGAAAATAATCTCTTCCAAACTAGAAACCACCTATAACAAGATAGCCAGATTTGCAGTCAGTAATAGCTACAAATCTGGAACACTAATATCACCACATTATGGGAAGAAAAACTTATCACTAAAAATCTTTATAATTATTTATGGAGCCCATGCCCACGTTTACCTTACTTTTTTGGAATACCAAAGCCACACAAGAACAGAGAAGACCCACCTTATAGACCGGTGGTAGCAAGTGGAGGTTCCCTTACTGAAGCCACAGCCATTTACCTTGATTACTTGCTGAAACCTCTAGCAGAAAAGAATGTCATACATAAGAGATTCAATGGATTTTTTGAAGAAAATAAAAAACATTAAAGTGGAAGCTGACAGTATTTTGGTAACTATTGATGTGGAATCCTTGTACACAGTGCTCCCTCACAATTACTGTATAACAGCAGCTAAGGAGGCTTTTAAGAAACATAATCAGGGTACACAGGCACAACTGCAAAAGTTAAGCAAGCTCATTAATCTTGTACTGGACTTCAATTTCTTTATTTTCAATGGCAAACACTACAAACAAAAAACTGGTATAGAAATGGAGGCTGCCATGGCTCCCAGCATAGCTAATATAGCCCTGGGCAAATGAGAGAAGGACTTTGTGTTAAACAACACAGATTACATGCAGCATATCACATGCTATTTACGTTTTATTGATGATGTCTTTATTGTGTGGGAAGGTGACATCTTGCAGCTTGGAGATTTTATCACTTACCTCAAACAAACAACCCCCTTTCTGAAGTTTACCTTTTCCCATAGCTGTACTTCAACCACTTTCTTAGATATGCAGATTTCCAAGGACACCAACAATAACAGAATCACCACTGATCTATTCAGAAAACCAACAAACGTTAACTTATTACTCCACAGTAAAAGTCTACATCCTACAAAAACCAAGTATAATGTAGTGAAGTCCCAAGGCTATAGATTAGCTCAAATTACCACAGAGATGGAACCATTTTTGAGAAACCTGAACAACTTAGAGAATGATTTTCTAGTGAGAGGCTATGAAAGTCAGATGTTAAAAAACATCCTGGAACCCATTATAGAACTGAAAAGGACTGAAGCACCTTCACTCAACCTCCCCAGCAGAAAAATGTTAAGTAATTCCACAGAGAATAACAAATGCAAAAATAGCTGCATCCTGACATACACTTTGGATTATCACAGTATCAAACATATTATTGAAGAAAACTGGGACATTGTCACAGGAAACCCTTTTCTGATTAACATCTTAGGTGAAGCCCCATCATTTGTTTATAGGAAGGCCAGGAACATTAGAAGTTTTGTTGAATTAAAACCTAGACCATGTGAGAAAAGCACTAAAAGATGTGAAACTAATTGTACATTTTGTATATTTATACAGCAAGGTGATAGTTTTTATTGCCCTTATTTAAAGAAGATCATTAAAACCAGTGCAGGGGGTGACTGTAACACTAAAAAAGTAATTTACAGGGCACAGTGCAATGAATGTGATGCATTCTATGTGGGCAAGACTGTAAATAAACTCAAGCATAGGATTTCATGTCATCTGTCAGAAATCCGCTCTGGATGTAAAAATAATGCACTAGCCAAACACCTTTCTCTTCATAAAAGACACACAGGTTTTAAGTTCCAGATCCTGGATCGCATAGACATGGGTGATCTTGAAGGAGACATCCCGAATATTCTGGAGAAACATATGTGGCAATTAAAGCTGAACTCTTTTAGGAAGCCTGGACTAAACTACTACTGTTCAATTAAAAGTGCACAGGAACTTAGAAAATTGCCACATTGTTTACATGACTAATTGCATTTTATTTTATTTTACTCTACAAATTGGTTTTAAATACATTTTAAATCAGTTGAAATTTAAGTGTATATTTTTTTCCATCATCATACATACTTTTTTTCTTATTTTTATATTTTTCTGGTTCTTTTTCCCACTTTATTCAAAATGATGTGTAATAACAATACTAACTAAATATATAGGTTGTTAGGGTTCTTGTACACAGACCTGAAGAAGTCTAGAAGGACGAAAGCGATCTTTGTTAACAATAGGTTATGAAAATAGAAATTGATTTTTACATGCAAAATGTATATGTATATATTTATATATATTTTTTGATTGCCAAATGAACTAAGATTGATATATTTCCAGCCATGTAGTATATTGTCTTGGATAAAATCACAGACTTAATAATCTACTTAATAATTTGGTTAAATAAGAGGTACCACATCATTATAAATTTTATTTAAATACATAAGGGTTATATATTATTATGACAGCTAATAGGTAGGGCAGGACCAGCTCGAATGTCACACTGATGGGGGAAGGGATGTGAATTTAACATGTGTACCAATAACACTGTTTTACAGCACAATAAACCACTCGCATGTCTGATAAAAAGTATATATATATTTAGAAAGTTTGTGAGGAAATTATTACTCTATTTTTGTTTTACTTGGATCGCTTGTCTGTGTACTTAATAAAGGATTTTTGACTGGAAACAGACTACCTGCCTTGCTTGGATTACTTTCAAATACTTAGTAATGCTGTACAATTATATATTTTCTATTATTACTTTTTGTTTTGTTTTGACTTTAGACGAGTTTACATTCGCTACTTCTACTACTATTGTCTGATCTGATTAATATACAGTGGTTAACTAGAAATATATGGACTGAAAATCTTCCACACAGAGAAGTTTCTTAAACTGTTTTGTTTTTGGACCCACTACACTTTAGTGGGTTGTTTTGAGACTTTGGGGATACCACGTAGATTACTTGTTTTTTAATAGCTACAAATTCCATCGCTGTACATCCCTGAAAAGCTTAAGATGGCCTAAGCTCCCCCACATGCTTCAAATATCACTACATATTGCACATAGCATCCTGGACAGCCCCAATGGCTGCCCTGCCCTTACATCCTTACCTACACCCTAAACACCCAATCATGACCTCAGAAGCACACAACAAAACCTACTTTATGTGACCGATCCAAACAAAAATATTGGAAAAATACTTACAGTCATTCAATTGCATACTCATGGAACAAACTTCCATTGTCCCATTGCTCCACTACCAAAACTGGCAAATTCAAAAAAGCAACTAAAAGTTCATTTCCAACATGCATGGATCTGTACTTGTCATGAAATAACAATGACTTTTTCATTTCTCTTGATTAACATATCTGCCTGTTATTTTCTATCTAAACTGTCTACACATATTACTCTCTTGCAGTTAATATCTGTGGTATTAAATGCATCTTTGATGTACTATGTCATGGTGTTGCTCTCAATTGTACATTACATATTAGAAAATACTTTTTTATTTTAAGGCATTGCTATATTTCCTTGTATCTAAACTTAATGTTAACCAAATTTCTCAAACATGTTGCTAGTGCAGTCTCGAAATATTGTACTTTTGCTTTGTAAATATTCCTGTTGTACATTTCTCTTTCTGTGTTTTTTGTATTTTACAACTTGAATTGTTCATTTTTTTTTTTTTTTTTTGCCAATTACTTTTCTGGAGCGTTTCTCTTCGGGTCCCACCACGGAAAGGTGCTCTCTGGATCCAGTCGGACCAATCCGGTTAACAAATGTAGAAATACAATAAATAAAAGGTTGAAAGATATACTACTGGCAATTCCCTCAACATCTTCGACCGGCACTTTGCTACCGTTAAAACAGAAGCGAGCACACGCGTGAGCTGATGATGTCAGAACGCTAATGTCACCTGACGCAAGGATGGCGTTGGGTCCTTTTCCCTCATAGGAGTTAGCCACTACTGGTTTACAGTTGTTTTCTGGCGACCTGATTTTTTTTTCTGTCAAAGGACAGCGCAGACCCTTTGAAAGGCGAGGACAGTACAGGTCAGATACCCAGTACGAAGATCCCCTCCTCCCTAATGCGTTCTGTGGAGCTGCAGCGACAGCTGCTGCACGTAAAGGACGCGGATGCCCGCGTCACCGAAAGGCTGGAGGATCCGAATTGTTCTCAGAATGCACTGGGTGGACATTTATAAATACTGACCCTCGACTGTTGCTGGGTCTGTCTTAATAACAACAAAGATACAGTTAGACTGCAGGTTGCAGTCTGTTGCATCTGCGATTTTGTAGGTAGCAGTCAGGTATGTTTGCAGCTGTGGAACATGGACCTGTCCTTTGCAGTGACTCAAATATTCTGTGTCTCTCCTGGAAAGGGAGAGTACCCAAAAGTGAAAAAGAAAAGCCTGTATGCAGAAGACGGTATTATGAAGAAGGATGGCTGGCTACTGGGAATGGCAGAGGAGTTGTAGGGGTGACTTTTACATCCAGTCACTGTAGAAGAGATAGGAACACTCCTCAGCGAATCAACTTCAATCTGAGGGGACACAACAGTGAGGTGAGTACTGGCTGTTGCTGATGCTGCTTGCAGTGCAATTGTCTGGTTCTGCTGCATCTGGCAAGGTGGCATTGTTTTGTGTATGCTGTACAGTGGCAATACTGTTGGTAGAAGAGGAGATGGAAGTTCCCATAATTAAGAGTGGAGTACATGACAGTGTGCTTTATTATCATTATTATATACTGAATGTATGTTATAGTTAAAAAAAAAAAAAAAAAAAAAAACAGCCTAGAAGCTTTTAATGCTTCTTAAAATTTATAATTTTAAATTATGTAAATAACGTTAAAAGGACAGTTTTGGATGGAATATGGTATAACCTTTATAAGAAAGTCCCGGGTTGCATTTTATGTGGTTATCACACTTACTATTAGATTGATAAGTAAGCAGGCTTCTGATTGCTTCCACTTAATTCTGTTATATGTGGAAGGGAAATTATTTGATTCCTGCAACAGTGTGCTGTTTGCTGATTGCTGTAGATGCTTTTTGAATTGAAACTTTTTGAAAAGTGACTTGGTTTAGGTGCAGTCACTAAAAAGAAGTGAATTTTTGTGAGAATTAAAGTCAGTACTGGTATGTAGAAAAAAAAATTGTTTTGCGGTCAAAAACAAGTTGTAGATGTATGTAAACAATTAATCAGAGGTTGTTTCCTTCAATGATAGCCTGCTTTGTTAATGACATTTATTGAGTTATTTAAAAAAAAAGCAACTGAACTGAGTCTGGTGGCAGGTAGTGCTCCATATTGTAGAGGCCCCTACCTCCCATGTTTGATTGTACCTTCTGTACTTCCTGGAGGGAGACTGTTGTCCACTAACCTGGAAAGTGCAGAGGAAAATGTCAGACTTGACATCACTGTGTGTATATGTCTGTAAATGTGCACACATATGTTATGGTGAGGGTATAGGGTGTTGCAGCAAATTTGCTAACAGTATATAAAGTCTGCAGGTTAATTATGTTGTGTTTTTATGTGCAAGATTGGAGGTTTAGCAGTACATGTGTGATAACCACAGTTTACAAAGAAAGAGTAGTAGTCTGAGTCTCAAGACATAAAAATGATGGTTCCTGTTACTGTTTAGTTGCTGTACCTTTGCAACCATGGCTTTTATGTTTTCTCTTGAAGTTGTGCTTTGTGCTATACCGCACATTGAAAGTTGGCATTGCACTGAGTGGGAAACATCAAGATGGATCTGAGCTGCAATGGATTTTGAGGAATTTATGTTCAGTATGGAAGTGTGCTATATATCTAGAACTTATGAAAGTACACTATCAGTAGAAGTACAGAGGAATTTCTGGTAAAAGCTGATTTGCCAGTATACAGCATAAGGTAAATATTTGTCTAGATCCTTTGACAAATCATGTACAAACACCACCAAAAGCAGTAGGCTAAGAACAGTCTTTGGGAACACTGGTTCATACTAGTTGATGACTGGCTGAATTCTGTATTATTTGATGGATTCTGAATGGTTGCTATACATGCCAACAGGTCTGCAGCTGTGATGCAGCAGTTGTCTTTTAAGCAGGTTAGAGCAGTGATTGCTTGCTCAGTTTTGAAATTTAATGAGATTGGAATATCTGTCTGGGAAATTACTTAGTTGATGCAATGCTGTTTTTTCAGGAATTTAGACAAAGGAGAGCAGAAGAGTTTGTTTCACTTTGAAATAGGTACCATCTTGAAGTTTGCTTGATAGGGTTAGGGTCAAGTTAATTAAGCACTTTCCTGAAGCAGAGCAGGATGACTAGAAATGGTATCAGTATTGTAGTTGTAACAGAACTGAAGCCAGACAATGGAGAATTACTAGTGTTACTGAAAACTGATCACTTGATTTTCTGTTTTAATGCCTGCACTTAATGTTATTGTATATAAAATGCAGTGGGACTTTGATTTTAACTGTGGTGTGGGTGGACTGGGTAAGGCATGTCAAAGTTTATATCCTCTTTATCTGTATTATTTTAGGCATGCCTGAAATAAGAATAATGAAGATAAAGGCATTTGACAGGAGCTCAAAAAAACTGTATACCACAGGGATAGGTAAAGCATTCTGAAAAGGACACTTTATCTCAATGTCATAGGAGTTTTTAGGGGAGGATTGCTGGTAGAAATTGTTTCTTGGCAGTAGGCTTCAGCAAGGTCAAGGTTTAATGCCAGACCTCAGAGAGCCCTGATGGCAGGGGTTTAAGAGATGTCCAGCAAGTTTGGAAGGAGAGCCCAGGCAGACTTTTGCTATTGTCAGTGTATTGTGGAGACTGGAGGAGTAGGCTATCAAAATTTGTGGGGCAACTTTCTAGCTAACATTGCTGTATCAGAAGGTGGAATTCGGAGTTAAAGTAATTGTCATTATTTAAGTTGAGACTGAATAAATATACTAACACCAAATAATCGTTTGCTCAGTTAATTTCTAATATAATTTGAGTTTTTGAAAAATTGCTGTAACAACTTATGAGCAATTGAGATGTAGTCAATAAAAAATACTAGATAAGATATTTTATCTAAATTATCCCCACAGATAATAAATTGTTTTGCAAGCAAACATTCTGCAACCGCCATGAGGGGCAAGCCCTCCCACACCTCTAAACTGTGACAGTGTAAGTCTACGTTGTACAGTTTCCAAAATATGTAAAGTTTATAGGAAGTTACTAGGCTGTTGGCCTTGAGGCCCTTATAAGCCTAGCCAAATGTTTAGTATGCCCCTGTCCAGCAGGGACACGGGTGGAATCCAAGGGATGTATTTTCTATTTCCCATTCAGTTGTCCAGGTTGCGCTTAAAAAGAGGTAAAGAGATACTGTGCTTGATGTGGAGAGGGAGTCCATTCCACAGATGGGAGAGCCTCTGGGACACACATCTGTCCTGCCCACAAGTCCTATTGATGTCACAGACCAGGTTGAGGCCGCGGGTGTGTGTTACTTGAGTGGAGCTTGACTTGCTGATATGCAGCAGTCCCATCAAGGCGGGGTCTAAGATCGCCTTGTGTGCCAGACAGAGGTCACCTCTGATGAGTCTGTATGAAACAGAGTAGAGGACATGGCTTTTAGCCTATCTGTGTATGGAAGATTTCTGAGGCTCTGGATTCTCCTGGTGAGGAACCTCTGGTTTCTTCAGCTGCTGCATGTGCTTTGCGAGTTGCATGCCAAATGAGACGTTGAACTCAATAATGGGCCTTATAAGGGAAGAATACAGGGATGTTATGACCTCCTTGTCCCTGGATGAGGTACCCTTACCTATGAGGTGGGCCATGTAGAAAGTTTTCCGTACAATAGAAGCAGCATGGTGGTCAAAAGTCAGGTTGCTATCAATCTGGGTGCCCAAATCCCTCACGACTGACTGCATGCTTAGGATGTTGTTATTAATGTTATAATTTGTGGGACATCACTTTCCCCAAAGGGGATTTTTGTATTCAGCTTGAGGCCATGTTTTTGACACCAGTTATTTATTTGGGTGAGACCCTCTTGGAGGATGTCCTTGTCACTAGGGGAATTGATGACAGCGCCCAGCTTGCAGATCCCCCAAGATAGAACCCTGGGGTATGTTTTTATACACTTAAATATTTTATATATATATATATATATATATATATATATATATATATATATATAATATTATATAATTATATATCATGTAATATATATTGTGTATGTTTTTAGACACTCTGTGTCTATTGCTTGAAGTGGCTTCCCCTATTTTGACTGGGTGGGTTCTATCAGTGAGCCAGGTAGCTACCCGTCTGGTAACATACGGATTGATGCCTAGTTGAGAGAGTTTATCTATTATGCCCGAGTGGGGAATAGTGTTGGAGACTTTGGCCAGGTGAAGGTAGGCGGTGTGCACTGTCTTCCCCTTCTCCATGGCTTTGGTGACTGTCTCAAAAAAGTCAACCAAATTTAACAGACATGACCTACCCTTTATGAAGCCAAACTGTGTGGAATCGAAAGTTTAGAGGTTGCCAATGTCCTTGTTAATGAGGTCCATAATAATCTGTTCCATGGCTTTACAGATCAGGCTAGTTAGGCTGATGGGTCTATAATTTCCTAGATCAGTGGACGGTCCATCTTTATGTAAAGGGATGACAGTGGCCGTCTTCCACTCAGTGGACCAGTGGAACACCCATAAAGGAAACCCCTTAGCCAAGTCAGATAAAGTTCTAGAGGTACTTATCAGTTTAAGAATTAAAAAAAAAATAAGTAATATATCAAAAATGTGCAGATTTTTGCCTCTATTGTAGTTTTGGAAAATTTAATTTTAAATATTATAAGATGAGCAGATTTAGGAATCCAAATGAACTTAAACCACTGTGCACTGTTTTAAAAAGAAACAAGACTAGAATGAAAACATAAGAAAAAAAGTGTAGTTTAGAAAAAAAGATTATTTAATATCTCAGTATGTTTTTGCAGAACTTAAATAATTTATGAGGTTATAACATTAATTTTTCTTAGTCTTGTACAAATTTAGATTATAATTAGAGATAAAAAAAATAAATGGCAAATAAGGTAGGAAGACAAGAAGTATAAATTGTGATGTTTGCAAATGCTGCAATTTTAATAAAACAATTAAAAACGCAATTTAAAGAAATGAATGCAGCAACAAAGATATACAAAGCATCCTGTTAACATTATATGAACACAAACAGCATAACCTTCTGTAATGTTAAGAAAAAGTAAAAGGCTATATATATATATATATATATATATATATATATATATATATATATATATATATACACACACACACACACACTGTGTATTCCTGCTGACCTCTCTATGTAACTGGAGCACACACAGTGTAGCAGACCTAAAAAAGTGCACTCATGTAAAATGTAGAATAATTTAGCTTTGCATACATAGCTCTATTACTGGGTGTTGCCAGAAATACTAGTATCACTCTTTATGGATAAAATTATGGTATAATTATGTCATTTCTAATCATTTAAATCCTGAAGCTATTCCCTTTATCTCTCTGGATAGTTTATTTATTAAAAATATAACTACAGTATTTAAACAAAAGATTAGAGATTTCCAAACCTTACTCAAAATGTGTAAACTAGAAAAGATCTCGCACCATGTTCAGCCAATTCATCTAAACCCAAATATATTATTGGACAATAAATTTTTGAACTTAACAAACTATCCTTTAATTAAAAATCTAAAAGTAGGAGATGTTTTGAAATATCTTGACTTGCCTTTATCTGACTGGCGTAAGTTATTGAAAGTAAACTAGAATTACTCACCAATTCTTACACAACTAAGAGCAATAATTAAAACAAATTTGTATCTCTGGTCCCCATAGACTCACAATTGAAAAACCTTAACATGATTATTAAAATACTTTCATCATCTGATAAAATGCTCTCAAACTCATATAAATTAATTAATTCTTTAATGATGGACCACAACTGTCTTTTATCTAATGTTTGGTTGAATTATAATTCCCAATTGTCAGAATCTCAGAAAGTCCTGGCTATTAGACACACTAAGGAATTTATCCCTTTTAAAAAATTAGCATACACTCAATTAATGATTAATAATGATGCCTACTTTACCCCAATCAAATTAAACAAATTTAACCCAAATAAGTCACCTTCGTGTTCATGCTGTTCTCATCCCCAAGCAGACCTCCTTCATATTCTATGATATTGTCATTTTTCTCACAGATTGTGGACATCTTTGAAAGTCAGACTGCAGAAAATGGGATATCAAAAATCCACGTTGACGTGGGAATTTGCTATTCTGCATATTCCATTGATTCATCTTTCAAAAGTTGATATTCATGTTATCATTTTTATTTGCTCATTACTAAAACTTTATATAATACAAAATTGGATTGATCGTTCTAAATTAAAATGGGTTACTTTCCAGAAAATGGCTTTTAAATTTATTGATGCCCAAAGATACTTAGGTGGAAGTCCAAAAAAAAAGCTATTAGAAAGGTTGTGTTAGAAAAGGTTCTAAACATATTAAATAGTTAATGTTAAATATTTTTTTTTTTTTTTTTTTCTCTCAGGTTGCCTAACTTGTATATAGTGTACATATGGTGTATGTTTTATTTCTAAATAACTTATCAAAATCTCATGAAGGTTGTTATCACTAGATGAATTGTTATATGTTCATTTATGCCTTCTTGTTATGTATAATCTTTTAATTGTCTTGCTATTCATATAATTAATAAAAAATTTTTTGAGAAAAAAAAGAAATACTAAGCTGCACCCCCCCCCCCACACACACACACCAAAAAAAAAAGTATTGTCACAAGAATTGCACACAGTCATTAGAAAGGAAGACTGGCTTAATATTGCAAACTCTACAGTACTGCACGCAGGAAAATCTGACAGATATAACAGGTGCCATACATGACAATATTTCAACAGTTTGTATTGCAGTAATTCTGAATAGATCAATGGGGAAACATCTTCCACTGAAGGTATTGTAATAACTTCTACCACCTTTAAAGAAAACTAACACAACCAGGTAAGAATTCAGTCTTTTTTTTAATTTGAAAAATGCAGTAGCCTTTTAATATTTGTTGTCAAATATTGTGTGAAATACAGATTCTTGTTCTTGCGTTATTTGTAGTCCCAACTTTTTCGTACTGGTTCTAATGATCTCGAGTAAAGTCTTACTAATTAAGCAATTTATCAAAAATAAATCCCTGAGCCACAGAATTTTGAGAAAATGGGAAAGAATGATGACAATCTTTGATCACATCCTATTTTTTTCTGTTTACATTTACCATGGTCAAGAATGTTACCAGATTTTCTTGGACAGTATAGCAAATTATGATGGATTGATTTGGCATACCTCAAATTATGAGGTTATACCTTCAGTTCCAGTCTTTCAAAATGAGAACTTTCATCTGCAAAGTTTCCAGTTTTCTAGAATTGATCTTGAGAAAGTCACATTTTTAAACATATTTTAACATATTTTTTTAAAGCTTCAGTTTTTAATACATAACATGGATTTGCATACATTAATAGAAGACGCACTGTGGCAAGTTTGTATATATGCATATCTTTTTTTTATCATTTTTCATTCACTCCAAGTTGCTCAATTCTTGTCTTCTTTAAACCTCTTTTCCTCCTCTTGAACTTTAATCTACAGGCATTGTTCCAAAAATTCCATTAGTTCTATGAAATTTGCCTATTTTTCCTAAAGAACCCCTAGTTTATCTCCTTGACAACATCCAGGATATCCTGTATGTTGGGAATAGATTTTAATTTCCATTTTCTAGTAATTATTTTTCTGCAGCGAATAGCATTTAAACATAAGGCCTCGTTATGTGTAGGCAGTTCAGATCATATTTCCCTGCTTGTAAAAAGAATTTCCTTAGTTACAGCCATTTGTTCCCCCAGCTGTTCTGTAAGTACTCTAGGGGAATTTTTAAAATCTCCCATGTCATTTACAGTGCAATGAAAAAGTATTTGCCCCCTTCCTGATTTCTTATTTCTTTGCATGTTTGTCACACTTAAATGTTTCAGATCATTAAACTAATGTAAATATTAGACAAAGATAACCCAAGTAAACACAAAATGCAGTTTTTAAGTGATGATTTTATTTATTAAGGAAAAAAACTATCCAAACCTACATGGCCGTATGTGAAAAAGTAATTGCCCCCTTGTTAAATCATGATAAAGACATGAATTTGTTTGATCTGAAACATTTGTGTGTGACAAACATGCAAAAAATAAAAAATCAGGAAGGGGGCAAATACTTTTTCATTGCACTGTACATTCACAGAAAACAAGTTCCCAGTTATAGTTCTGTCTTCTCATTCACACCTCCTGAAGTCTTGTTGGGGCACACCTATACTTATGCAAACGTATACAATTCTAAACCTTTTGGACTTTGTATGTTTGGGAGCCTTACATATTTCTTCCCATTGTTACTTTCCTTTCTAGTCCCTGTTTCCAGTCTTTTCTAACTTGTTCCGATTGATTGATTTTTACTGTGTAACCCTAATAATTGTCCCTTTTTTATGGCAGCTTCTGTTCTATACTTGATTAAAAATTCTAACAGAGGTGGTCTTTCACTTAGCAGTTTACTGTCTCGTTCTCTTTCCCTACACTGTATCAAGCTCTAATAAGGATGTTTTCTCTAATCTTCAGTCCAAACTTTTGCTTAGCCTTATCCCACGCTATTTACTTTTCTCTGAATTATTTGCTGTCAGTATCTCTGTTCCTTTGCTTCTTTCCTTTAGTAAGTTATAACCAGTTCTTGCCTACTTTCTGTACCTCTGATGTCAGACATACATGTTAGTAAAATGTCCTTTCTCCATTCTCACATTGGCTTAGTTCTTGGAGCACTTACTGCTACTTCATTAATGTAATATTGTAAATGACTATTTTTCATTAAGGACTTACATCCATACTCTTAGTTTGTCTTTATCCCTTGAATTCCCCATTTCATCAGTACCCCTTTCCTCTTTGATTTATAACTTTCTGCATGATCTGAAAGATAAATTCTAAAAAAAGTGTGTTAAAACCCTAAAAACATATCCCCCCACCCCGAAATTACATATTTGCACCACAGTGAAGAAAAAGGAAACAAACATTCAAAAATGCATTGCTGGCTCACACCAGTTTTACACACTGTGCTAAATGTCACCATAGCGTTAAATTGCCACATTACAGTGGTGCAAAGAATTACCTACCAATGAACTACAAGTAAACCTTTGTGTTATGTATGTGAGCCTTTATCTTACTTGACCTTTGTCCTTTCCCCCACTCAGTTAAATTCCTTCAGCTCTTTAACTGTCATCCACAACTCCTTCTGTGGTGATAAAACTATACTCAACTTGTGTAATAAGACTAAAGTGACTATAAAACCATTTTGTATCTTACATAATCAAGTTCTTACAGTTTCTCAGCTTTTGTATTGTATGTTAAGTTTTTACTTGCATGTTCTTAGCTGCTGTAACTGAATCCTTTTTTAATCCAAACACATAGGTAATTTATCTTATCATGTCCCTGTAAGTATAGGTACTGCTGAACCAAGTCATGTATGGTTATGTACTTTACCTCTATAGCCTTTGTTGTATTTTCATTTGCTTTGTATCCCAAAAACACTTGAAACTGTCTTAAAATGTTCCATGACACCAATATTTTGTATGTGATAAATCCAAAAAAAAAAAAAAAAAAAAAACACAATCTGTAAATAAACTTGTCTTGAGTGCTATACTGGTTGTATCCTTGAATTTATCAATCCCTTATTTTCTTTGCCAACAACTCTAAATGTAAAGCTGATAACAGCTTGTTGGAGAGGAATGCTTTCACCTTTATGCTTGTTCTGACCTTTTACACACACATGTATGTGTATGCATCTATATATATGTGTGTAAAATATATATAAAATGTGTGTGTGTATATATATATATATATATATATATATATGTGTGTGTATGTGTGTATATATGTATGTATATATATATATATATATATATATATATATATATATATATATATATGTGTGTGTGTGTGTGGATCCCTATCACATCGCAAAATTTAAACACTCCGAAGGCCGTATGGCCGAGACCATATGTCTGAAGTTTTGAAATTCCGAAAAAAAACCCCAAGAAAATAAAACAAAACAACTTACTTGTATGTTTTTGTGCCCCGCACACCCCCTGCTACTTAAATATACCAACTCCGAGATGGCACTACAGTGAGGAAAATGGCAAATCCTGGGTTCTGCGCTATACACCGATCCCAATAGCCAGTTTTTGGAGTTCCAAAATTTCGGAGATATGGTCTTCGGAGTTTTGAAACTTTGATCTGATCGCGAACCATATATAATTTTCTGTTTGTGTGTATGTATATATAATGTATACACACACACACACACACACACACACACACACACACACACACACACACTAGTCTGTCAGCAAATGCAGATGCTATCATTGCCCTACTCGTAAAATCCCAGCTGACTCTTTCAAATGCTTTTTCTGCATCAGAATCCAATGTTGTCAACTGTTTGCCTTCTATTACAGTCTCCTCCTCTATCTTTTCCATGAACACCTCTCCGCCTAAAATCAAACTTTCTCCCCCTCACTCTCTAGCATCTAAAACCAAGATTAAGTGCTTGACTTACAACCCATTTAATTTCAAACTTTACCAAATTCACGTAGCCCTGCTTCTATCAGGAGACATGCATCCAAATCCTGGGCCCATCCATCACCCCACCATGCATAACTCTACCTCTCCCAACTTAATAAATTCATCCTCTCCAAACAAATAAATTTCATTTTACTCTGAGTGCCCGTGGTATTCTAAACAAAATTAGTGAAATCCATGCCTGGATAGCCTTCCACACCCTTGATGTCATCACCCTAACAGAGACTTGGCTAAAACCCCAAACCTCTGATAAAGACATTCTACCCCCTGGTTATAATATAGTCCGCATAGATCACCAAAACACAAAAAGGGGTGACTTGGCCATCTTCTTCTCTAACCACCTCACCATTACAAGTATTATGAAACCTATCCCATCCTTTTCTCCTGCTGAACTACTTACAGCTAACCTTAAAATAAATGACCACACCACTATCGCAGTAGCAGCCATCTATATTCCTCCAGGAGACAACATTCCTCTGCTCAAAAATATTCTTTCATACTTTTTACAACACATCTCCAATGAAACTATCCTCCAAGGGGATGTCAACATTAACTGGTTAACTCTCAGTAATCCAAACTCTAATACTCATATTAATTTATATGACTTTACACAGTTAATCTTCCACCCTACCCATACAAACAACTCTCACACATCTAGTACTCTTATTGACTGGGTACTTGTATCTAATCCTTCCAAATAGAACCCTGAAACCCTACCAAACACCCTGAGTGATCACTCCCCTATAAAAGTGCTTAAGTTCACTCCCCACTTCTCAAAACCTCCTAAATTTATCATTTCTCATAAACTCTCTAACTTCCATCCAGAAACCTTTAATGTCCTCCTCTCTAAAATAAACTGGAAATTCCTTATCCAGTTCCCATTATAAGAAGCAGTCCTAGCTTTCAACTCCACCTTCCTTAGCATTTTAGACTCACTTGCTCCCCCTCGCAAAGTCCGAATTAAGTCCACCATATCTCCATGGCTTTCAAAAGCCACTCTTACCCTTATGATAGCTAGAGACAAATTATGGAAAAAATGGTCACAAACTAAGCTCCCTGCAGAATTGCAAAAATATAAAGAACTCAGAAATCTGACAAAAAACACAAAGATAAAAAGGGCTTCTGTAATAAACCTTCCACAGCCTTAAAATCTTATCTTAAAAAATTCTGGAGCTCTATTAACCAAATATTACATCCCGGTAATCTTAGCTCCCATAATCCATGCCCAGATAAGACATCTGAAGAAACTGCCACTATCTTAAATACCGGTTTTATCAATTCAATGTCTAAGCTACTGAACTCAAACCCAAACCCCTTTACTATTAACATCTCCAACTTTTCTGTACCTACTCCTAATACTATCTCTTCAAATACCTTCTCCCTCAAACCTGTACCTACTAGCTACATCAAAACTCTACTCTCTAAATTAAAACTATGCTCAGCATCAGCTGACAATATTCCTTCCACTTTTCTTCTACTAGCAGCTGACTCTCTTGCTCTCCCTGTATCTATCCTAATTAATCGCTCTATTTATTTCTGAATCTAAAGTCCCTTCCACCGAGAAACATTGCTACACTCTACCTTTACACAAAGGAGGTAACTCCTCTGATATCTCCAACTTTAGACCTATCACTATCTTCTCCCCTCTCTCTAAAGTACTAGAAAAATTTATTCATAAACAAGTTATGCAGTATCTAATACAGGAAACTCTGCTTACACCCACTCAACATGACTTCAGACCCAAACATAGCGCCACTACAGCTCTATTATCCTTCCTCAACACTTTCTCTATAGCCATGGACGACCATAAACTTATTTCTTGCCTATTCTTGACCTCTCAAAAGCTTTCAACACTGTCTCACACTCTGCTGCACAAACTGCATAAACTCAACTTCTCCTCTGATACTGTTGCATGGTTCTCCAGCTACCTGACTGATAGATCTCAGTCAGTGAGATGGCACTCTGCACTCTCCCCTCCTCTCCCTGTAAAAATGGGTGTACCTCAAGGGTCTATCCTAGGGCCTTTACTTTTTAATATCTTTACTACTCTGCTCTATACCTCCTGTCCTCCATCATCTTTAGTGCAATGTGCAGATGACTCTACAGTCATCACCACAGCCAACTCTCTCTCTAAGCTCTTCTCAGCTACCCGGGCATCTTTTAATTTAGTTGAAACATGGCTGTCCAACAAACCAGCTCATCCTTCACCCTAAAAAAACAAAGCTGTTACTCTTCTTACCTAAAAGGTTCAACAATATTAAACCCTCCTTCTGCATACAGTCCCTTAATAACACTCCCATTCAGGTAGAATCCAGTACTAAGCTCTTAGGCATAACCATCAACGATCAGCTTAAATTTGACTTGCATGTTAATAACTCTATCAAAAAGACTCATTCAGAACTAGGGCTCCTTTACCGTAACCAGAAATTCCTTACCTCTGAAGCCAAGATTACGCTCTGTCTTAACTACCTTCTACCAAGTCTAATGTACAGTTCTCAAATTCTTGCAAATCTTAACTCAGCACTCCTGACCAAACTCAAATCTACCTACAACAAGGTAGCTAGATTTGCTACCCAACAAACCTAGAAATCCCATCACTGTCTCTCTCTCAAACAACTAAACTGGCCTGAATTACCCCACCAGCTTCTTCTCTCTCAGCTCCAGATCATCCATTCTATCCTATACCAGCCTTCCTACTGCCCAGCACTATCCCCTCTCATCTCCCATTATTCTTCCTCCAGACCTCTCTGAAGCTCTAACCAAGACCTTGCAATAAATTCCAAAAGTTGCCAAGTGGTGAATCCCAAAGAAAACTTCCTTTTATTAACACAAATACAGGGTTAAGCGCTTTCGGCCATGAAAATGGCCTTCATCAGAAACACCCATAATCCCAATAGCAAACACTTGAATACCTTTCAGTAACAAAACATTACTATTCAATTAACCAGTTCATATATTTTTATACAAGTAACATAAATAAACTAAAAGCGCTACTATAAGACACTTATAAAAAACAAAATTTTACTTGCATTTATTATATTTTGCTTTTCTACATAAAACAACGTTATAATTCACCCCACTATTAAGACCAGGTTTGTTATATGCATTAAGCAGAATCTGCCATTTAGGCTCTGTATTCAAGCTCTCCTTCTTTGTCCCCATTAAAATCAGGAGAAACATA
Source organism: Protopterus annectens (assembly GCF_019279795.1). Classification (NCBI taxonomy): domain Eukaryota; kingdom Metazoa; phylum Chordata; order Ceratodontiformes; family Protopteridae; genus Protopterus; species Protopterus annectens. Next base: position 655,784,762 of record NC_056725.1, read on the forward strand.
GTCTGTTACTGAAAACAAACACTTTGAACACTTGGGACTTTCTAATATATATTTAAACAATGCATTATTATAATCTTTCTTTTTTATTCCAGAATAATGTACATAAATTCTCCTTCTCAGTGATATGTTGTTTTTTCCTATGTAGAAGGAATTACATGATGGTTACTTTGCCATGTATACCACAAATTATGAACTGCATGTAAACCTACCTGGCACTGTAATGTTTTTTTCATAGGTACTTACTTCTTCATAGGGTCCCTCTGCTGTAAATCTGCACTCTTTTTAGTCTAAACACTTATACATACCCTTAACTCTACTATTACTGTGTGCATGTTTATTTTCTAGAGTCTCTCTGAAATTCCTAGCCCTTTTATTAATGTATATGGGTTCTTCTCCCACTGCAGCCTTAACTTCTTTATTTGCTACTAAAATTCTCCAATTATTAATAATAATTCCTTTGATAGCTTCGCTGTCCACTGTGAAGATTAAGGCCATGGCCACTTGCCAGTTCTTATCCTGCTTTGCTCTTTCTTCTCCTTCCCTAGTCTCTTTTCTTGCACCTTCCAATAAATTGCTAACTGTCTTACTGGGATATCCCCTGTACTTAAACCTCTCATGTAATTCTACCACAAATCTGTCTATTTTGCTAGCATCACTTGTGAGTCTCTCTACCCTAATTAGCTGCACCTTCACTATATTATGTTTGCCGTACGTAGGATGCATGCTAGTGTAATGAAGTAAGCTATTACTAGCCACATTCTTGTAACTTATAACTGTACTTAATGTCTGTTGTCCTTGTTCCTTGATGATGTCTAAATCTAAATAGCTAATCCTAAAGAAATTATATTCCAATGAACATTTTAAAAAACTTGTGCTGTCATTCATTTCTTTAACAAAATCCTTTAAATTACCTTCTGTACCCCTCCACACAAAAAACAAATCATCAATAAATCTGTAATAACATAAAAGATTATTGTACCCTGCTATGTGGAGTAAGAGATTGGTCTCCCAATAAGCCATAACTAAATTGGCATAATTGGGTACCATCCTTGCCCCCATAGCCATCCCCCTTGTCTGTAAAAAAAATCATTTTCAAAAGTGAAAAAATTATAAGACAATGTGTCCTATGCTTTCTAAATTTAAATTTACTTTCCCCTACTTCAAATTGCTGACTTTCAACTAACATATAACCTACCCATTCCAAACCCTTTTCATGGGGGATGCAGATGTACAAGGATTGCGCATCTATAGTAACTAATATGTCATATTTGTCTATCTCTAAATTTCTTATTTTATCCAAAACATATTTTGAGTCTGTAATAAATTACTTTGTTCCTTGTACCAACCTTAATAAGGACGTGTCAACAAATTTAGATAGGGGCTCTAACTTGGATGCCCTGGCTGCAACAGCTGGTCTATATGGTGGATTCTGCTCCTTTTTATGTACTTTGGGTATTCCAAAGAAATACCCACCTTGGGTTTGTTCACCTGAAAAAATTCAAACATAATCGCCTAATAACCCCTTTATCCAGTTGATCCACCAACCATGCATCGATATATTTATGTGCTTTATTTCCAACTTTGTCACTTTTTTGTATTAATCCACATCCTTTAAAAGCTCATATACACCATTGAAATAATCAACTGTATTTACCACCACCATAGACCCCCCCCCAAGGGGGGAGCGTTCATACAAAAAAGGAATAAAAAAGAAAGATTACAATAATGCATTGTTTAAATGTGCATTAGAAAGTCCCAAGTGTTCAAAGTTTTTGTTTTCAGAAATAGACTATGTTTCTCCTGATTTTAATGGGGACAAAGAAGGAGAGCTTGAATACAAAGAGCTTAAATGGCAGATTTTGCTCAATGCATATAACAAACCTGGTATTAATAGTGGGGTGAATTATAAAGTTGTTTTACGTAGAAAAGCAAAATATAAAAAATGCAAGTAAAATTGCAGTTTTTATCAGTGTCTTATAGTAGTGTTTTTAGTTATTTATATTACTTGTATAAAAATATATATTAATTGGTTAATTGAATAGTATATTTTTGTTACTGAAGGGTATTTAAGTGTTTGCCATTGGGATTATGGGTGTTTCTGATGAAGGCCATTTTCATGGCCAAAAGCGCTTAAGCCTGTATTTGTGTTAATAAAAGGAAGTTTTCTTTGGGATTCACCACTTGGCAGCTTTTGGAATTTATTGCAACACATTGCAAGTGCTTTTTGTATATTTTAAGTGTGAATCTTCAGTTGTACAGAGGCATATTTAAAGTTTGTTTTTCATTCATCTAACCAAGACCTACTACAAATGTACAAACCCAAGTCTAAATTTGGATGCAACATGTATAGCTGTCACCCACTATTGCCTGGAATAGGCTCCCACTAGAAATCAGGACCCTTACACATCCTAAACAATTTGACAGCCACCAAAAAGCACTTTTAAAAGTCACTGGTTTTGCCACTGCACTCTCCCTCCATAACATCCCCTACTTCTCATACCTTAATCTACTTTTCTGCCCTCAACTCTTCTCACTAGCTCTCTCTAATCTTCCCTGACTACTCTTTCTACTGTCTTCTAAAATCTATTAAGCAAATTGATTCAAAGAAACATTCTATTGTAATTGTCTTGCCTTCATGCAACTACATTATGATAAAACTGGATTTTTGTAACCACTTACCCCAAAAACTATACTCCTCTTAATGACCCATTTCTTTTTATACATCTTGAAATAGTTATGCTGTACTCTTGATTATTGACACTGTATAACATTGTTTTGCTACTTAATGCCTTGTAATAATCCTGTAACATTGCTGCAACATTGCTGTTTAATGCTTATTTATAAAGAAAATTGTATAATAAGTTGTAGCTTTTCTCCCTGGGCCTCCACTGAAAAAGGGCTCTTCAGCTCAGTTGTACAATCCTGGTCAACAAATGTAAAATAAATAAATAAATAAAAATGTTTGCCTTCATTCCAGAAATTCGCATTGATCCATACATTTCAAAACATCTGTGCCATTCTTTTAGCTGGTATAGACATAAAACACTTTATAGTCATAGTTTGAAATTGATATGGGTCTTTACCCTCTTTGGCTAATAGTGACCACAACATTTTTTCCAAGGTGTGAGTACTCCTACCCTTTTTTATGATATTGTTAAACAAAATCTTCCAAATCCTTACCCTTTCTTTGCATTAACTTCCATATCTCTGCAGGAATACCATCTGTTTGTGAAGACCTCCCAATTATGCATCACAGATAATCTCATCTCTTCCTATCCTAGTTCTTAATTGTTGGGACTCCATCTTCCTGTAACTTCTGCATAATTGTCTTCCTGTAACTTCTGCATAATTGTCTTCCATAAATATTTCTGTTTGTTCTTTTTCTTGGTTTTCCCATTCCTCTGCTTTTATACAATTTTTTGCATATTTCTGAAATATCTCTAATACCTCTACAGGATCTCTGGTTATTTTTCTTGATGAGGACTTGCTACGTTTGGCTACAACTCTTTCTCCTTTCTATTGCCTAAGGTATTGTGCTAAAAGGTTTTGTGCTGTAAAAGTCCTTTTAAACTCTTTTGTAGTCAATTACTCCTTTTAACACTCAGCAGTTACTGCTCTTTTTCTGTGAGATTCCCCTTCTTCAGTATTTTAACCTTAGTTAACCCCTCTAAATAATCCTTATTACTACTTTCTGAACCGTTGCACTTCTTGCTATGATATTTTTAAACTTCATTTTCGTGTTATCCTACTCACTGGCTATCCCTTCTGAAGCAATTTCTAGCATCCCTAATAATTCTTTTAACTCCTATCCACTACTCATTCCTTAAATCCCTCTCTTTTTAACAGATAAATAGCAAAACATTTTTTAACCTCATTAACCTGCATATTTATCATAGTTTTTATTGTCACATGATTTGATGTATTTACCGAAATAGCTCAGTGAAAAAGCTTCAAACAGGAATCACAAGATCACCCAAGACTTTAGTGTGTTTGTCGTTTTAATTGCAGCCTTCTCTTCAGAAGTAACAAGAGCACCACTCTGAACATGTTAATTCATAGATTGTTACTAGGCTAATTACCCAGGGGCCTTTCTAAACCTAGCCAAGTTTTCCCAAAAGAATAATGACATCCTGATAGGACATTGAGGGCCAGGCATGTATAAGCTACCTCTACTCATAAGGGACATGGGTGCCAAGCCTAGTGTAAATTTCCTATTCCCCATCCATTGGTCTAGGTTGTGCTTAAATTGGGTAGTAGATGAACTCAGCTTCACATGGATGGGTAGCGTGTTCCATAGGAGGGGCAGTCTCTGGGGCACATAGTGGGAAGTTGGCATAATGGTTAAGGTGTTAACCTTACTGACACAAAGTGCCAAGCCTAGTGTAAATTTCCTATTCCCCATCCATTGGTCTTGGTTGTGCTTAAATTGGGTAGTAGATGAACTCAGCTTCACATGGATGGGTAGCGTGTTCCATAGGAGGGGCAGTCTCTGGGACACATAGTGGGAAGTTGGCATAATGGTTAAGGTGTTAACCTTACTGACACAAGGTGCAGGGTTTGATACTATCCCGGGGTAAATGACTAGGCTTAAAGTGGCCCACAATGCAGTTAGCCTCGTACTAAACCATGACCATATCTGTCTCTCCAGCATGTTTTGTTTTTAAGTCACACAAAATTCAGCTCCCTAGATCTTGTATTTCTGGTACTGTTTGACTTGTCAAGGGGAGTAATAAGTGTGGTATTTGCGATTGCCTTGTAAGCCAGGCATAGATCACCCCTCAGCGATCTCTAGGAGACAGAGTACAAGGAAAGGGCTTTAAAGTGCACTGCATAAGGCAGATTTGTTATGCCTTGTTTTCATTTTGTAAGGAACCTTTGAGGTCCATCTAGTTGCTGCATATGCCTGGTCAGGTACAGTACCTAAGGGACCATTGTACTCTAACTGGTTTGATAAGGGCAGAGTACAATGGGAGTATTGTGTAGAGAAAGGACTCTATCTCATGTTAAAGAGCCACCTACTCAGCCACAATCTGTCTGACGTTTATATTTATAATATCATTCAGCCCAGGAACAAAGTTTGCTCCTAGTCTTAGCTACTAACTTAATTCTTTGATCTCCAGCATATTGTTTAGGTCAACCTTTAGGCTGGTTTGCTTTACACAGTCAACTAAAAAAAAAATGTCAAGTTCCCACATTGAGATGAATGCCTAAAAACAGTATTTTTTGTCTTTATTATTGATAGCTAGTGTTTGTTCATACACACACACACTCAGACAGCTTTCTTATCAATGTAAAACAATTCACAGTAGTCACAAAATCCAACACAACTTATTCATGCACTATTGCAGTTGATATGACTTTTTCTCTCAAAAGTGTTATCATAGTTGATGATCTGTTTAATGACCGTTTAACATGCATTTGCAGTGTTTACCGAATCAACAAAAAATGCTCCTAGTTTTTTTGTTAGTGTGTGGCCATTGTCATTTGTTAAGTCTTTGATGTCTTATAGGTTCATAGGTAGGTACTAGGCTATTGGCCCTAGGGCCTGTATAAGCCTAGCCAAAAAGGTACCCTGGCTTTCGCCACCCAAGAAAATTATTTTCCTGTGCCCCTGTCGAGCAGAGCCACAGAAGTGATCCCAGGTGATCTTCTTTCAAAAATGACCTTTAAACAATGCTGTGTCTTTATTCCAGTATCTTTAGTAGGTTAGGATTACTTGACAAAGTTTTCCAACTCGGCAAGATACATCCTCTCTGGTGCAAATCGGATTCCATTCTCCACCCAAAAACCTTCTGAAAGCATATTTCTCCCAAACTTCTCCTAAGCTCCATAATAGTTGGAATGTAAATACATGCCAGCATAATCCTCCTGGACTGACAGTAACCTCGTTACTATGACCAATCATGATTATCTTTTTTATTTCTCTTTTGCTACTATTGGAGCACCTCTCACAGTTAGTAGTATTACCCCCCTTTTCCTTCATCCCTGATACCCTTCGAATGTTCATCTTAAAATCCTTTCTTTTCAAATTCACATACTCATTTATATCTAGGTGCATCTCTTGTAAACTTGCTGTTTGCACACTCGTTAGTACACTTGTTTTTTTTTTTTTAGTTCCCTTTTAGATACAACAGATACAAGCTATTCAAATGTTTTTGGCCATGATTTTATTATTTACATTTTAACTATACCTCTAGACTCTAGAGTTTGTGGGAAGAGCTGCCATTACTCACAGAATGGGGAGGGTTAGATATGATTGATTTGTATAACGATTGAAGATCTGCTTGGCTTAGGCAGTTTAACTGTAGGTGGAGGGATCTTGGAAAGAAAATATTGGCAGCCATGAAGGAGGATTCTGGGAGTGTTATCTGCAAGAAGTAGGCATCTAACATTTTGAAACCATTGCTGATGCAGTAAAAAAATACAGATAGGACCATGGAGAGCATTACTTGCACCAGTAAAAGTTGATGGATTTACAGTGCATCATAAATTTGCTCATACAGTGTTATGGTTCAAAAGGCACCCAGAAATAACGAGGTGGGTCTAGTTAAATGGGGCCTTGACTTTATGACATGGACCAGATGTCAGCAGAAGTATCATTTTAAGTAGTAGAAGAGACTATCTGATGTATAGTAATTTGCATACAGGCCATAAATAATGTCTTATGCAGACCATCTCAAGGTCCAATCACTGTATTCTGTCTCATACAGGCTGTTGAGGGGAGATGCATGCCTGATATACAAGGTATTGTCGGACCCCGCCCTGATGAACCTGCTGCATATCTGCAAAATGAACAGCAAAATAATTACTCATTCTAAAGACTTAAACCTTGCCTGTGGTATAAAATGTACCTGCTGGAGTGATGAGTATGTATCCCAGTGACTACCCCTTCACTGAAATAGGCTCCCCATTCATGTGAAGCAGAGTTCCACCCTAACCCAATTCAAGTATAGCTTGGACAGTTGGGTGGGGAAATAGAAAATTCATCCCTGATTTAACACCTATGTCTCTAATGGACACAGACCTGTGCTTGTAAATGTTTGTCTCTCAAGCCTCTGCTTACACTCATCATTGGTACAAGAGCTTGTCAGAGATTTGGGATGCACGGCCTTCGTGGTCATTAATCTAGTAAACACCTATAAATCTTAGCATAAGTCAGCCCTTCCATTATGTGGAGAACATCCAAAATGGAAAGTTTTCTGAAAGAAGCCAATGATCCTGATTGGAGTCCAGTGAGTTTAGCAGGTAGGCTTTATCAGATAACTGAACTAAAGAAAACACATTGAGCAGTGAATTTGAGTTGGACTGCACAAAGTCTGTGGTGAAAGCACTGCAGCTTGAGCAGTGGAAAGCGGTTTAATTTGCTTCTGATAAAAGCTGCACATTCTTATAATTTTAGAATATCTTCTTGAGGTGGTGCTTAGTATTTTTATACATCAGACAGATTCACCTGTATCACTTGGGAACATGCATTGTAATGTTGGAGGTGTTCACCTGGCTCCGTGGGCCCTCTGATTTGACATTTTTTGAGCCTGTGCCAGGTTAGGAGAGTAGAAAAAATATTCAGGGTGGTTTAGATGCTTTGTGGCCTGGAAAGGCCAAGATAACACGAATGGCCTAACCATGAAGAAGTATAGGGAGGCAGCCAGTGGTACATGGACAAGTGGCTCCCTTAGCAGAGTTGGCCGGGTACAGCTGAGGATTCTTAGGCATATTTTCCTGTGTTTCATCCTGTGCTGCTTTTATGTTTGCCTGTGATGAGTGAATATTTAAGACTAGTTTAAGTGAGCAAGTTAATTAAAAGTTGTCAGTGCTAGTGGTATAGAGGTATAAATCCTTGGCTGTGGCTCATTCAACCCACCTTACAATGGCTTGTTTGCATTGGTTATTCAGCGGTAGAATTCTTGCCTCCCACGCAGGAGACCCAGGTTCAATTCCCGGCCAATGCAGTGCCTCATTTTACATGGGCTAAACTCTTGCCTAGGGTTATAAGGGCCTTAGGGCCAATAGCCTAGTAACTTCCTATGGTAAAGCTGGCAGAGAGGATGAGTGTGCTCATGATGATGAGGGCAGGTGCAGAGCCTGCTGCTTACATCAGCAGTACTATGGAGGGATGGGTATGTGGTGCACAGAGCCACCATCTGGTGGTAGCCTTCACTGAGTAAGGGCACAGGTGCAAGGATTTGCATAGGAGAAAGTATAGTGTTCACTGCAGAACACAGATTGCTTATTCTCCCTCTGCCCAGAGAAGCAGTTAGAACCTATAGTAATGCCTCTCATACATGGTGTAAGTGATAACCGCAAGAAACGCATGTGGCTGTCTGTGTCACTTCCTTCAATCAGAGCTCTGGTTTCTGTGGTTCTGGGATGGTCTCCACCAAAACTGAATGAATGAGCTCAAGTCCAGTGGAGGAGGGGGTGGCATGCATGGTAGGGGCAGGTTAAAAATAGAAATGTATAGGTTCTGGGACCATCTGCAGCTAAGGCAGAAGTGAATGTGCTACATACAGTGGCATAGGGTGCTGACTTGTTGGCACATGGGCTAAATTCTTGGCTAGGCTTGTAAGGGCCTCAGGGCCAATAGCCTAGTAACTTCCTATGATCATACTTAACCACTGTCGCAGTCCTGACTTTTGGGATTCCTGTCTGTAGGTAGCCAGAATGATCAGCCCATTCCAGAGCTCTGTCTTTACACCCAGCTGGCTCCCTTCCACTACTGTGCAAGGACACCTGTGATATAAAAGATGTATGTCAAAAATACCATGCTCAGATCTTTCTTTTAACATCCAGTTTGCAAGTAGGGTATGCTACTAGCAGCCATGTATACTACGGGCTTCATGAGTCGCATTTTTGGGGGGTATACCAGGCTAGCTTTTGGAAGCTAGGTTAAGTTCCCCATACGGGATTTTATCTTTTTTTTTTGCAGAGATTTCTTATAACTGATATTTAATAGTAACTCAAACATTCATCATTATGATCAGTGCTGCAGTAACCTTATGCGGGTTTGTGTCTTGCATAGAATACAACAGCCAGCTATCTTTCAAAGCTTTAAGAGCAACTTCCATGCGCCCAAACTGTGTGCTTACCTACCCAGTTATCAAACTGTAAATAAATATATTGATTGTTGTGGTCCAGGTTCGTTTCCCTGTTTACTTTTTTCTTCCATTTTGTCACCATGGGTTGAGGTAGCTCCCTAGTTAGTATAGCTTCACCTTTCCTCTCACTTACCCAATAGGGCCTCTTCCCTCTTTTTATTTCCTTTTTCTTCCCAGACAGGGAGCATGATTACATCTGAGGTGGAGCCGGCACAGGGGACTGCTGCTGTCTGGTCCTCTAAGGCTTTTGTGTTGGTGTCTTGGCCAGGGCAGGAATGATCTGAAGATTTCATTCAGCAACACCCATGTTATATCATATAACATGTGCTACAGTTTCTTATCTATAATGGTGAGAGGGAGTCTGCCAAGTCCAAGCGGGGAAGGAAGACCAGACCTCTGGAACTTGGGAAGGCCAGTCGGGCTACCTGCAGGGAGGAATTACAAAAGTCATGAGTGTGACAGTGAATTAACTTGAACATGTCTGCATTTCTGCTAAGTTCCTAACATGGCTATTATTCCTTATGCCAGTTCTCTTTTTTAATATAGCTTTCTTATGGTAGGTCCCTTTATGTTTACTTTCAGTAAGATCCAGCATCCGTCTTCTTTTTATCTTCTGTAATAAATTTTCATGAAAAAATAGTCTATCTTCTGTGCAGATTGAAATTACTTTTAAACACTCAAATTGTAACTCGAGAAAAAAAAAATACTACTACACAATAGTCTGAACATTCCATGAAGTTTCATGTCAAGTTCCTTACTCTGAATCTGTAGTTGTAAACAAAACGTGTGAGCGCACACACACATACATGCAGGGTTGGGGAGGGGACGAGGAAGAGTTTCTGCTCTGTGGTTCTGCTAATGATCTGTACTTTGCCTTTGGTCATGGCAACCCATGCAAGTCACTTCCCAGCGAAGTAAATAAAACTACCCATCATATATGGAATTCCTGAGAAAGAAGAGGGTGCTAACATGATTCAGTTCCTCAATAACTAGTTTGCATCAGCACTAAACATGGCTGAATCCCTCTCTCTTGTAATTGAGAGGGCTCATCGGTCCCTAGCAAATTCAGCTTAATCTCTGAGTTCATCTAACCCCAGGTCTGTTTTAGTTAGATTTCTTTCCTCACAAGACAAGGACTTGGAATTAGTCCAAGCGGATTTCAGCACGATCAAGAAGGGTGAAAAAGTTATTTGTTTTGACAATGACTTCACCTCTACAGTCATATCCAGAAGAAAGGAGTGTGTTCCTCTAAGCCTTTGAAAAAAGCCAATATTAAAGCTCAAATTCTTTTTCCTGCAAGAATAAAAATCACCTTGCCAGAAGGAGTGAAGATCTTCGATTCCCTACAAGAAGCAGTAGAATTTATCCAAAAGAAGAAAATACTGTCTGACATAGAAGAAACGGAATGGTCATCCCAGAGTTTGAAGAGACAAGACAAAAATGGATGGTTTGTTTAGGAAGTAGCAAACAAAACTAAGAAACTAAAGGACAAATGAATAAATTCCTTCTAATTTTATATGCTTTGTTTTATGAATCCTAATATATTTGATTCTGGAAAATCTCTCTGCTGTAAGGTAATGTGAATCAGTTTTATTATTAACTTTCTCTCTTCCTTTCTCTATTTTCTACTTCTAATTACATATAGTACTAAGTATTTAAATAACTTTCTCTCTCTTCATAGGTTCATAGCTAGGTACTAGGCTATTGGCCCTAGGCCCTATATAAGCCTAGCCAAACAGTACCCTGGCTTTTGCCACCCAAGAAGATTATTTTTCTGTGCCCCTGTCAAGCAGAACCACAGAAGTGATCCCCGGGGTGAATTTCCCATTTCCCATCCAATCATCAAGATTTTTCTTGAAGAGTGCTAATGAGGAGCTCTGTTTGACATAGATAGTTTGTTCCAGAGTATGGGAAGTCTCTGGGATAGGAATCTATCCCTCCAGGATGTTCTTTTATTGTATTTTATGTCCGACAGTATTTTCTTCTTTTGGATAGATTCTACTTCTTCTACCTTTCATTGGCTCACTCTTCTAAAAATTATAAATACTTTGCTCTCTTCATACCCTTCATTACTGTGTCAATTTCCTCGACACAACATACTAACTAATTCTTATACTTATCTATGATAAATGTTGCACCAAATAACTGAAACACAAATCTTCATAGTGTTACCCTATCTGCTTACTGCTGCTGAAATAACAAGTTGTACATGAATGTATCACTCAAAAAGCCAAATGCAGTGCTGCTATCAGTTGAGGCAGGAGACTCACGTAAACATAAAAGAGAGCAATCCAAATCCAAGTGTGTGACCCTCCAGTGGCAATGAAACGAAAAGCAGAGATTCAAAGGAACTTCAAATAAGATGCATTCATAAAAAATAATAAAGTTTATTCCAATGAGTGAGCGCTTTCGCCAAAGGCTTCTTCAGACTCTTAAAACAATGAATAAAACTGTTTGAATCATTTTTAAACCATCCTTAAGCTTCCTATTGGACATTACAAATTGATATGTCACATGTTATCTTGTCTTAAAGGAACAGATACTCAAAAAGTTAACATAGTTAAATGCAACAATATTTAGAAGGAATACTTCCATCCAAATATACAATTAATGATCAGAATGTCCATGCAAATAAGTAAAAATATGCATATACCCTGATACATTCTAAAAAATAAAAGGAGCATTGTGCTTGGTCCTATATCATTCTACAATCATTAAAAAACTGTTGCTACATTCATTAAAAACCCTGAACATTCTCTCTCCTCATGGTGTTAAAAACATTAAAAACATTAAAATCCTTAGATAAACAGCAAGTTTTATCGCGTTTCAATATCTAGCATCTCTACTAAGATAGTGGTGTGTCGAATGCAACTTTGCATATATCAGGTTAAAAAACTAATATAGCGAGAACTCTGTACTAAAAATGTAAGCGTACCTTTACCACAAAACAACATAGCGAATAAAATGTATTTCGCGATGTGCCTCATCAAGGAGTCAGACCTCATCATATCGGTGAAAGGCTGTTGTCCAAGTTTAAAAAATTCCACAAATAGGAACCTCTTAGATTCCACGTAAAACAAACTGTTTACAAGTTGTAAAGTGCCGTGTGCTATAGGAACTCTGAATGCAATTGAGTACAACATAACTTCATGCTATGGTAACTCAACGTCGGTGAGCACGTTCTAAGCATCTAAGTACTGAACAACAGAAACAATGTTTAAATTTCTAAGAAAAAAAGGTGAGCCTATATTCGTGCTGTCCTGTGCCTAAAATAGACAGTATTTGTAAGCACGATTATGCCCTATAAGCATATATTGATCACAAAGTGTCACTATTTAAAACAATGAAACGTGTACATATTAATGAGTATACTTATTAAAGTGTTCGCTGAACATGGCAGAGATGGCATTGACTAATACAAAATAAAAGATAAAAACAGATAAATAGTGGAATGCTAGGCGTAACACATAAAAATTGACACAATAAAGCTTGAAATTAGCACAAAGCACACATATAATAATACCTAAGTATAAAGCTCCATAGATGATAGGGTCCCTAACTAGTAAAAAAGCAACTACTTCCATGTACATAGTTGGTGCTAAATATAACAACATTCTAAGTTAAAAAGGTCAAATGAAAATGAGAAGAGATAAACAATCCAACAATACTAAGCCTGTACCTAATGATAAAACAAAACTATCTATTGATGTATGGGGTACCTAGCTCAGTCGTAAAATAAATTCCAGCTACAGTGAACAAATATATAGACGATATGCATGCTTGTATATACATGTGTATATATTTACACACATGCATGTGTAAACTATGCCCAATAACCACTAATATATTGAGGTGGTGAAAGGAGGGGATGAAAACATACTAGTATGTGAGGTATGGGCTCAGAAGTAAGGCTAAAACAAGAAAGCGAACATATCCAAAGGTCCATCAGTTCCTGGGATTTGATACTAAGAACACATCTACTTGTGGCTATAAAGCTCAGAACATTAATACTATGAAAATAATTATATTCAGTCTACAAGGACTGATTCTTACACTGATTTACTATAAGAGTGACATCAATACGTAGTTTTAAAATTACCTTACTACTCTATTTAGGTAATAGTAGGTTAAGTCATCTTCGTAGTCTTCTACTTCTTAAAAATGGTTTGAGTTGCACTTTATCATTAAGCCCTGGTGACCTATCAGACCTTAGTCTGATAATCCAACGTGTCTCCTGTTCTAAGGTTTTGTTGATTAGATCACCACCTCTAAAACCCACGCTGACTTGTTCAATAACACAAAATTTAAAATTATGATTGGTGCCTGCTGTTGTATTGTGTCTAGCTAGGGCATTGGTCTCAGTACCTATCCTAATGTGGTAAATATGTTCCCTAACTCTTTCCTTAAGTGATCTATTGGTTTTGCCAATGTAATAGCTTTTGCAGGTTATGCAGGTGGCCATGTATACCACATTCTTACTTTCACAGTTCGTGTTAGTTCTGAAGTTATATGCGTAGCGTAACAGGATGCTCAAAAGTGGTATCTTTATTAATGTAGATGCATTGATTACAATGACCACAGGGTACTGTGTTTCTATCATTTATTGGTCTACTTTTCCCCGGATGTTTGGGTCTACATAAAATGCTTCTTAAATTCTGATGATTCTTGTAGGTTATACGTGGTGTTGGTCCTACTACCTCATTGACATCCCTATCGGATTTCAGTATTCCCCAGTGTCTATCCAGGGTTTTTTTCACCTCCAAGTTCATTTTACTGAAAGTGAGGTTGGTTCTAATTTCAGTTTTTAAAGGCTTTGGACTCTTCATACTACCTTCATGTGCCATAAAGTAAGGTTTAGCAGTACTCGTTCTTAGACGCTCCACAGTTCTGACCATTTCTAATATTTCATTTTCTTTATAGCCCCTTTCTAGAAATCTATCCTTCATGTCCTCTATTCCTTTCTCATAGAACTCTTGTTGTGGGTTCAACCTTGATACTCTCATGAATTGTCCTTTAAGGACATTTTGGAATACATGTACAGGATGCATACTGTTTCTGTGTAGTATGTTGTTTCTTTGGCAGGCTTTCCTATGAATGGTTGTATTAATAAGGCCATTGGACATCCTGAATACTTCCACATCCAAAATGGTATAGTTTCATCTGAAAAATTCATGGTGAATTTTAAAAATCCGTAGTGTTATCCAAATAAGAAACGAAATTCTTTAAAGAGGGTTCATCACCCAACCAAATAAGGAAGAGGTCATCTACAAAGCGGCAATACATACCAACAAATTCATTGAAAAGTGGATGGTCATATAAGTGAACATCTTCCCACCTAGCCATCACTAGGTTGGCGTAACTATTAGCACAAGATGTGCCCATAGCTACGCCATCCTTCTGTAAGAATATGGATTCTTGAAAAGCAAAAGCGTTGTTAGTCAAGACAGTCTCAAGTAACAGAGTTATAAGATCAACTTTTTATCCGAAAAGTCGGAATGTATCTTCAAATATTCTGTTAACATTCTTATTCCTGTGTCATTAGGAATTACAGTGAATAAACTGACTACGTCTAGTGTCACAAAACAGTAATGTTGCTGTTCACCTAAAGGTCGAGTTTGAGAGTATAAATCTAAGAGAAACTGTTTGCTATCTTTCAAAATATTCCTGTTGTCATTGACTAAAGGTCTTAATACACTTTCCAAGTAAATAGATAAGGGTTCAGTGACCCAACCTTGCCCTGCAACAATGGGTCTGAGTGGTGGATCTACGCTGTTTTATGGACTTTGGGGAGTCCCTGTATAATCGGGATGATGGGGTTGTTCACCTTAAAGTACTCATAGAGTTGTTGAGTTATGTCCAGAGACATAACTAAGTCATCCAAGGTATTATAAACACTGAACACCATATCTATTAAATTGTCCTTAGTTAGTATGGAGTAAGTATTGCTGTCATTTAACATTTGAAACATTTTGTTAGTGTATTATATATCATCCATGATGACCACGGGCCACCTTTATCAGCTGGTCTTATTATTATAGAGCTATCATCTTTGAGTGAATACAATGCTTGTCTCTGCTTATAGTTTAAATTGCGTCCATGTGTTGAAGGTATTTTCTCCTGATAGCATTTGTATATGTCATCTTCCACTACATTGCCAAACACTTCAATTGTTGGGTGAAGTTGAGGCACGTAAGTGCTGTTAGACGGTGCTTATTCTTAACTGAATTGTCATCAAACTGTCCAAACTCTAGCCTTAGTTGTAAATTACGAATGAACATTTTGGTTTCTATAATAGTGTCCACTAAGTCACTGTTCTTAGTGGGAATAAAACTTAGTCCTTTATTTAGGACTTGTTTCTCATACTCATTTAAAACCCTGCCGGAAAGGTTCATGATCAATGATTCTGCCTCCCCACATTTTCTTTATCGTGGGGCCTACTTGTTCCTGCTCGTCTAACGATCCTTTCCTCTTCTGTCTCCCCTGCTGGTTGACCTTCTTTTGTCCAAAAATGATTTTGTGCTATGGGGAGGGGCAGGTAATGTATTTGTATTCACAATAACACTATTTGTTTTGGTCTTACCACTGCTGCACCTGACCTCTGTACATCCGTAATGCAGCCTATCAGACCTTCACCTACAACAGTACTGTTAACTCTCCCATTTCCTTGTGTCCTGTTAGGGCTTACATTGTCCGTTTCTAGATTATTGTTTGCTGTGACTGGTTGATCAGATTCTATGGTTACACTGGTACCTAAAATGTCAGTGATATCACTCTGCTTATTGTTTAAATCAATTCTATTAAATGATCTACTTTCTGAAGTATCACTGCGTGGATGTCTATCAGGATTGATTATAGGTGTGCTCAGTGTGGCATTCACAAAATTGTTACCTGTTCTACCTGGAGGCCTGTGAGGCATTTGAGCCCTGACTATAGTGTAAATTTGGATTCATTTCCCTAGGCCAGGTGAATACATTATTGTTCTTAAAATCTCTTACATCCCTGGTAATCTTAGCTTTCTTTTGGTCTAGCAACCGTTTCTCTAAAACAAAACATCTTCAATTACTTTCCTAATTTTCCCATGCACATCTCATTGTTAGCATATTTACTTTCAAAGTCTTTAAACAAGTTATTTACAGTCAATCTCAGTCTCTCCTCTTCAGGCAGATGAAACTCAATTAAGAGTTTCATATAACTAAAACTCAACTCCATGTTGAGTTGCTGCCAGCGATATAGTAAGTCTGGTAATGAGGTACCAGATGTAGGCATCTTCAGTACGCTGTAGGTCATGAGGTATAATCCGTTTGTTCAAACAACTTTCAAAATAATGTCTTTGAACTTGTAGTTTAACCAATTTACCGAAAACATACTCTAAATCTTGTAAGTCTTTAACAGAGTCCATAGTACTCACATCAGTTCGAGTGACTGTCCCTCCATCAACAACTGGATTAAAATCCAATAATGAATTGATACTTCCAGATACACAAGTCTTAAATCTGTCAAGGACATTAGAAGTATGTTCCAGAACGCGTGGTACATATGGTAGTTCAATGTTTATGCTGCTTTAGCTCGCCATCCTTACTTCCTGCAGCACTGACCAAATAAATAATACAACTCAAAAAGCCAAATGCAGTGCTGCTATCAGTTGAGGCAGGAGACTCACGTAAACATAAAAGAGAGCAATCCAAATCCAAGTGTGTGACCCTCCAGTGGCAATGAAACGAAAAGCAGAGATTCAAAGGAACTTCAAATAAGATGCATTCATAAAAATAATAAAGTTTATTCCAATGAGTGAGCTTTTAAAAAGGCTTCTTCAGACTCTTAAAACAATGAATAAAACTGTTTGAATCATTTTAAACCATCCTTAAGCTTCCTATTGGACATTACAAATTGATATGTCACATGTTATCTTGTCTTAAAGGAACAGATACTCAAAAAGTTAACATAGTTACATGCAACAATATTTAGAAGGCATACTTCCATCCAAATATACAATTAATGATCAGAATGTCCATGCAAATAAGTAAAAATATGCATATACCCTGATACATTCTAAAAGATAAAAGGAGCATTGTGCTTGGTCCTATATCATTCTGCAATCATAAAAAATCTGTTGCTACATTCATTAAAACCCTGAACATTCTCTCTCCTCATGGTGTTAAAAACATTAAAACATTAAAATCCTTAGATAAACAGCAAGTTTTATCGCGTTTCAATATCTAGCATCTCTACTAAGATAGTGGTGTGTCGAATGCAACTTTGCATATATCAGGTTAAAAAACTAATATAGCGAGAACTCTGTACTAAAAATGTAAGCGTACCTTTACCACAAAACAACATAGCGAATAAAATGTATTTCGCGATGTGCCTCATCAAGGAGTCAGACCTCATCATATCGGTGAAAGGCTGTTGTCCAAGTTTAAAAAATTCCACAAATAGGAACCTCTTAGATTCCACGTAAAACAAACTGTTTACAAGTTGTAAAGTGCCGTGTGCTATAGGAACTCTGAATGCAATTGAGTACAACATAACTTCATGCGCTATGGTAACTCAACGCGGTGAGCACGTTCTAAGCATCTAAGTACTGAACAACAGAAACAATGTTTAAATTTCTAAGAAAAAAGGTGAGCCTATATTCGGTGCTGTCCTGTGCCTAAAATAGACAGTATTTGTAAGCACGATTATGCCCTATAAGCATATATTGATCACAAAGTGTCACTATTTAAAACAATGAAACGTGTACATATTAATGAGTATACTTATTAAAGTGTTCGCTGAACATGGCAGAGATGGCATTGACTAATACAAAATAAAAAGATAAAAACAGATAAATAGTGGAATGCTAGGCGTAACACATAAAAATTGACACAATAAAGCTTGAAATTAGCACAAAGCACACATATAATAATACCTAAGTATAAAGCTCCATAGATGATAGGGTCCCTAACTAGTAAAAAAGCAACTACTTCCATGTACATAGTTGGTGCTAAATATAACAACATTCTAAGTTAAAAAGGTCAAATGAATGAGAAGAGATAAACAATCCGCAACAATACTAAGCCTGTACCTAATGATAAAACAAAACTATCTATTGATGTATGGGGTACCTAGCTCAGTCGTAAAATAAATTCCAGCTACAGTGAACAAATATATAGACGATATGCATGCTTGTATATACATGTGTATATATTTACACACATGCATGTGTAAACTATGCCCAATAACCACTAATATATTGAGGTGGTGAAAGGAGGGGATGAAAAACATACTAGTATGTGAGGTATGGGCTCAGAAGTAAGGCTAAAACAAGAAAGCGAACATATCCAAAGGTCCATCAGTTCCTGGGATTTGATACTAAGAACACATCTACTTGTGGCTATAAAGCTCAGAACATTAATACTATGAAAATAATTATATTCAGTCTACAAGGACTGATTCTTACACTGATTTACTATAAGAGTGACATCAATACGTAGTTTTAAAATTACCTTACTACTCTATTTAGGTAATAGTAGGTTAAGTCATCTTCGTAGTCTTCTACTTCTTAAAAATGGTTTGAGTTGCACTTTATCATTAAGCCCTGGTGACCTATCAGACCTTAGTCTGATAATCCAACGTGTCTCCTGTTCTAAGGTTTTGTTGATTAGATCACCACCTCTAAAACCCACGCTGACTTGTTCAATAACACAAAATTTAAAATTATGATTGGTGCCTGCTGTTGTATTGTGTCTAGCTAGGGCATTGGTCTCAGTACCTATCCTAATGTGGTAAATATGTTCCCTAACTCTTTCCTTAAGTGATCTATTGGTTTTGCCAATGTAATAGCTTTTGCAGGTTATGCAGGTGGCCATGTATACCACATTCTTACTTTCACAGTTCGTGTTAGTTCTGAAGTTATATGTGCGTAGCGTAACAGGATGCTCAAAAGTGGTATCTTTATTAATGTAGCTTTATACTTAGGTATTATTATATGTGTGCTTTGTGCTAATTTCAAGCTTCATTGTGTCAATTTTTATGTGTTACGCCTAGCATTCCACTATTTATCTGTTTTTATCTTTTTATTTTGTATTAGTCAATGCCATCTCTGCCATGTTCAGCGAACACTTTAATAAGTATACTCATTAATATGTACACGTTTCATTGTTTTAAATAGTGACACTTTGTGATCAATATATGCTTATAGGGCATAATCGTGCTTACAAATACTGTCTATTTTAGGCACAGGACAGCACGAATATAGGCTCACCTTTTTTTCTTAGAAATTTAAACATTGTTTCTGTTGTTCAGTACTTAGATGCTTAGAACGTGCTCACCGCACGTTGAGTTACCATAGCGCATGAAGTTATGTTGTACTCAATTAAGTTCCTATAGCACACGGCACTTTACAACTTGTAAACAGTTTGTTTTACGTGGAATCTAAGAGGTTCCTATTTGTGGAATTTTTTAAACTTGGACAACAGCCTTTCACCGATATGATGAGGTCTGACTCCTTGATGAGGCACATCGCGAAATACATTTTATTCGCTATGTTGTTTTGTGGTAAAGGTACGCTTACATTTTTAGTACAGAGTTCTCGCTATATTAGTTTTTTAACCTGATATATGCAAAGTTGCATTCGACACACCACTATCTTAGTAGAGATGCTAGATATTGAAACGCGATAAAACTTGCTGTTTATCTAAGGATTTTAATGTTTTTAATGTTTTTAACACCATGAGGAGAGAGAATGTTCAGGGTTTTTAATGAATGTAGCAACAGTTTTTTAATGATTGTAGAATGATATAGGACCAAGCACAATGCTCCTTTTATTTTTTAGAATGTATCAGGGTATATGCATATTTTTACTTATTTGCATGGACATTCTGATCATTAATTGTATATTTGGATGGAAGTATTCCTTCTAAATATTGTTGCATTTAACTATGTTAACTTTTTGAGTATCTGTTCCTTTAAGACAAGATAACATGTGACATATCAATTTGTAATGTCCAATAGGAAGCTTAAGGATGGTTTAAAATGATTCAAACAGTTTTATTCATTGTTTTAAGAGTCTGAAGAAGCCTTTGGCGAAAGCGCTCACTCATTGGAATAAACTTTATTATTTTTTGAATGCATCTTATTTGAAGTTCCTTTGAATCTCTGCTTTTCGTTTCATTGCCACTGGAGGGTCACACACTTGGATTTGGATTGCTCTCTTTTATGTTTACGTGAGTCTCCTGCCTCAACTGATAGCAGCACTGCATTTGGCTTTTTGAGTTGTATTATTTATTTGGTCAGTGCTGCAGGAAGTAAGGATGGCGAACGAAAGCAGCATAAACATTGAACTACCATATGTACCACGCGTTCTGGAACATACTTCTAATGTCCTTGACAGATTTAAGACTTGTGTATCTGGAAGTATCAATTCATTATTGGATTTTAATCCAGTTGTTGATGGAGGGACAGTCACTCGAACTGATGTGAGTACTATGGACTCTGTTAAAGACTTGCAAGATTTAGAGTATGTTTTCGGTAAATTGGTTAAACTACAAGTTCAAAGACATTATTTTGAAAGTTGTTTGAACAAACGGATTATACCTCGCGGCCTACGCGTACTGAAGATGCCTACATCTGGTACCTCATTACCAGACTTACTATATCGCTGGCAGCAACTCAACATGGAGTTGAGTTTTAGTTATATGAAACTCTTAATTGAGTTTCATCTGCCTGAAGAGGAGAGACTGAGATTGACTGTAAATAACTTGTTTAAAGACTTTGAAAGTAAATATGCTAACAATGAGATGTGCATGGGAAAATTAGGGAAAGTAATTGAAGATGTTTTGTTTTTGAGAAACGGTTGCTAGACCAAAAGAAAGCTAAGATTACCAGGGATGTAAGAGATTTTAAGAATAATAATGTATTCACCTGACCTAGGAAATGAATCCAAATTTACACTATAGTCAGGGCTCAAATGCCTCACGCAGGCCTCCAGGTAGAACAGGTAACAATTTTGTGAATGCCACACTGAGCACACCTATAATCAATCCTGATAGACATCCACGCAGTGATACTTCAGAAAGTAGATCATTTAATAGAATTGATTTAAACAATAAGCAGAGTGATATCACTGACATTTTAGGTACCAGTGTAACCATAGAATCTGATCAACCAGTCACAGCAAACAATAATCTAGAAACGGACAATGTAAGCCCTAACAGGACACAAGGAAATGGGAGAGTTAACAGTACTGTTGTAGGTGAAGGTCTGATAGGCTGCATTACGGATGTACAGAGGTCAGGTGCAGCAGTGGTAAGACCAAAAACAAATAGTGTTATTGTGAATACAAATACATTACCTGCCCCCCTCCCCATAGCACAAAATCATTTTTTGGACAAAAGAAGGTCAACCAGCAGGGGGAGACAGAAGAGGAAAGGATCGTTAGACGAGCAGGAACAAGTAGGCCCCACGATAAAGAAAATGTGGGGAGGCAGAATCATTGATCATGAACCTTTCCGGCAGGGTTTTAAATGAGTATGAGAAACAAGTCCTAAATAAAGGACTAAGTTTTATTCCCACTAAGAACAGTGACTTAGTGGACACTATTATAGAAACCAAAATGTTCATTCGTAATTTACAACTAAGGCTAGAGTTTGGACAGTTTGATGACAATTCAGTTAAGAATAAGCACCGTCCTAACAGCACTTACGTGCCTCAACTTCACCCAACAATTGAAGTGTTTGGCAATGTAGTGGAAGATGACATATACAAATGCTATCAGGAGAAAATACCTTCAAGACATGGACGCAATTTAAACTATAAGCAGAGACAAGCATTGTATTCACTCAAAGATGATAGCTCTATAATAATAAGACCAGCTGATAAAGGTGGCCCGTGGTCATCATGGATGATATATACTACACTAACAAAATGTTTCAAATGTTAAATGACAGCAATACTTACTCCATACTAACTAAGGACAATTTAATAGATATGGTGTTCAGTGTTTATAATACCTTGGATGACTTAGTTATGTCTCTGGACATAACTCAACAACTCTATGAGTACTTTAAGGTGAACAACCCCATCATCCCGATTATACAGGGACTCCCCAAAGTCCATAAAAACAGCGTAGATCCACCACTCAGACCCATTGTTGCAGGGCAAGGTTGGGTCACTGAACCCTTATCTATTTACTTGGAAAGTGTATTAAGACCTTTAGTCAATGACAACAGGAATATTTTGAAAGATAGCAAACAGTTTCTCTTAGATTTATACTCTCAAACTCGACCTTTAGGTGAACAGCAACATTACTTTTTGTGACACTAGACGTAGTCAGTTTATTCACTGTAATTCCTAATGACACAGGAATAAGAATGTTAACAGAATATTTGAAGATACATTCCGACTTTTCGGATTAAAAGTTGATCTTATAACTCTGTTACTTGAGACTGTCTTGACTAACAACGCTTTTGCTTTTCAAGAATCCATATTCTTACAGAAGGATGGCGTAGCTATGGGCACATCTTGTGCTAATAGTTACGCCAACCTAGTGATGGCTAGGTGGGAAGATGTTCACTTATATGACCATCCACATTTCAATGAATTTGTTGGTATGTATTGCCGCTTTGTAGATGACCTCTTCCTTATTTGGTTGGGTGATGAACCCTCTTTAAAGAATTTCGTTTCTTATTTGGATAACACTACGGATTTTTAAAATTCACCATGAATTTTTCAGATGAAACTATACCATTTTGGATGTGGAAGTATTCAGGATGTCCAATGGCCTTATTAATACAACCATTCATAGGAAAGCCTGCCAAAGAAACAACATACTACACAGAAACAGTATGCATCCTGTACATGTATTCCAAAATGTCCTTAAAGGACAATTCATGAGAGTATCAAGGTTGAACCCACAACAAGAGTTCTATGAGAAAGGAATAGAGGACATGAAGGATAGATTTCTAGAAAGGGCTATAAAGAAAATGAAATATTAGAAATGGTCAGAACTGTGGAGCGTCTAAGAACGAGTACTGCTAAACCTTACTTTATGGCACATGAAGGTAGTATGAAGAGTCCAAAGCCTTTAAAACTGAAATTAGAACCAACCTCACTTTCAGTAAAATGAACTTGGAGGTGAAAAAACCCTGGATAGACACTGGGGAATACTGAAATCCGATAGGGATGTCAATGAGGTAGTAGGACCAACACCACGTATAACCTACAAGAATCATCAGAATTTAAGAAGCATTTTATGTAGACCCAAACATCCGGGAAAAGTAGACCAATAAATGATAGAAACACAGTACCCTGTGGTCATTGTAATCAATGCATCTACATTAATAAAGATACCACTTTTGAGCATCCTGTTACGCTACGCACATATAACTTCAGAACTAACACGAACTGTGAAAGTAAGAATGTGGTATACATGGCCACCTGCATAACCTGCAAAAGCTATTACATTGGCAAAACCAATAGATCACTTAAGGAAAGAGTTAGGGAACATATTTACCACATTAGGATAGGTACTGAGACCAATGCCCTAGCTAGACACAATACAACAGCAGGCACCAATCATAATTTTAAATTTTGTGTTATTGAACAAGTCAGCGTGGGTTTTAGAGGTGGTGATCTAATCAACAAAACCTTAGAACAGGAGACACGTTGGATTATCAGACTAAGGTCTGATAGGTCACCAGGGCTTAATGATAAAGTGCAACTCAAACCATTTTAAGAAGTAGAAGACTACGAAGATGACTTAACCTACTATTACCTAAATAGAGTAGTAAGGTAATTTTAAAACTACGTATTGATGTCACTCTTATAGTAAATCAGTGTAAGAATCAGTCCTTGTAGACTGAATATAATTATTTTCATAGTATTAATGTTCTGAGCTTTATAGCCACAAGTAGATGTGTTCTTAGTATCAAATCCCAGGAACTGATGGACCTTTGGATATGTTCGGCTTTCTTGTTTTAGCCTTACTTCTGAGCCCATACCTCACATACTAGTATGTTTTTCATCCCTCCTTTCACCACCTCAATATATTAGTGGTTATTGGGCATAGTTTACACATGCATGTGTGTAAATATATACACATGTATATACAAGCATGCATATACGTCTATATATTTGTTCACTGTAGCTGGAATTTATTTTACGACTGAGCTAGGTACCCCATACATCAATAGATAGTTTTGTTTTATCATTAGGTACAGGCTTAGTATTGTTGCGGATTGTTTATCTCTTCTCATTTTTCATTTTACCTTTTTAACTTAGAATGTTGTTATATTTAGCACCAACTATGTACATGGAAGTAGTTGCTTTTTTACTAGTTAGGGACCCTATCATCTATGGAGCTTTATACTTAGGTATTATTATATGTGTGCTTTGTGCTAATTTCAAGCTTTATTGTGTCAATTTTTATGTGTTACGCCTAGCATTCCACTATTTATCTGTTTTTATCTTTTTATTTTGTATTAGTCAATGCCATCTCTGCCATGTTCAGCGAACACTTTAATAAGTATACTCATTAATATGTACACGTTTCATTGTTTTAAATAGTGACACTTTGTGATCAATATATGCTTATAGGGCATAATCGTGCTTACAAATACTGTCTATTTTAGGCACAGGACAGCACGAATATAGGCTCACCTTTTTTCTTAGAAATTTAAACAGTGTTTCTGTTGTTGGGTACTTAGATGCTTAGAACGTGCGCACGGCGCGTTGAGTTACCATAGCATGAAGTTATGTTGTACTCAATTGCATTCAGAGTTCCTATAGCACACGGCACTTTACAACTTGTAAACAGTTTGTTTTACATGGAATCTAAGAGGTTCCTATTTGTGGAATTTTTAAACTTGGACAACAGCCTTTCACCGATATGATGAGGTCTGACTCCTTGATGAGGCACATCATGAAATACATTTTATTCGCTATGTTGTTTTGTGGTAAAGGTACGCTTACATTTTTAGTACAGAGTTCTCGCTATATTAGTTTTTTAACCTGATATATGCAAAGTTGCATTCGACACACCACTATCTTAGTAGAGATGCTAGATATTGAAACGCGATAAAACTTGCTGTTTATCTAAGGATTTTAATGTTTTTAATGTTTTTAACACCATGAGGAGAGAGAATGTTCAGGGTTTTTAATGAATGTAGCAACAGTTTTTTAATGATTGTAGAATGATATAGGACCAAGCACAATGCTCCTTTTATTTTTTAGAATGTATCAGGGTATATGCATATTTTTTACTTATTTGCATGGACATTCTGATCATTAATTGTATATTTGGATGGAAGTATTCCTTCTAAATATTGTTGCATTTAACTATGTTAACTTTTTTGAGTATCTGTTCCTTTAAGACAAGATAACATGTGACATATCAATTTGTAATGTCCAATAGGAAGCTTAAGGATGGTTTAAAAATGATTCAAACAGTTTTATTCATTGTTTTAAGAGTCTGAAGAAGCCTTTGGCGAAAGCGCTCACTCATTGGAATAAACTTTATTATTTTTTATGAATGCATCTTATTTGAAGTTCCTTTGAATCTCTGCTTTTCGTTTCATTGCCACTGGAGGGTCACACACTTGGATTTGGAGTACATGAATGTATAGTTATCTAATTGTGTTTGAATGTATTGTTATCTGTCTTCATAGTGTTACCCTATTTGCTTACTGCTGCTGAAAATCAACTGTACATGATTGCATAGTTATTTAATTGTATTTTGTATGTATAGGTATCTTTTTGCATTTTGTATAAAGTGTTTCTTTTCTCGGAGCTTTTCTCCTCGGGCCTCTATTGAAAATGGACATATATCCAATTAGACTAGCCCGGTCAACAAATGTAAAATAAATAAATAAATAAATTGTGGTGACGTGATTCAGGTCCCTAGAGCATGTAGCTCGGAGGGATTGGGATTTCTTTAAGTGGAGCATGTTCAAAAGCTCTGGGTTTGGCATAACTTTGTATGTTAGGCAGTGATCGCCTCTGAGTAGGCGATATGTGACAGAGTAAAGCTGGAGTTTTTGAGACTGTCTACGTAGGGCATCTGTTTGAGGTTGGTAATCCTCTTTGTGAAGTATTTCTGCGGCCTTTCCAGTTGTTGTAGATGTCTTGTGAGGTACATACCAAAAGGGACGTTGTACTCTATAATGGGTCTAATGAGTGATGAGTAGAGGGGAACAATGACCTCTTTTTTTTTTCCTGGATGAGAAACCTTTTGTGATGAGGTGTGCCACGTAGAAGGATTTCCTGACTACCGTGGCAATGTGATTATCAAAGGAGAGACTACTGTCCACCTGTGTCCCAAGGTCTCTTACCACACTTTTGGTGTTAAGTAGACTACTGCCTATGAGGTAGTTCATGGGTACATAGTTTTTACCAAAAGGGATGACAATGTACTTTTTGGCATTGAGCTTGAGGCCATGGCTTTGACACCACGCATCTGTCTTCAGTGAGGCTCTTTTGTTGGATGTCCACATCGTTAGGAGTTTTGATTATGGCTCCTAGGTTGCAGTCATCTGCAAACTTTTTAGCCACAGACCTTCTGTGTTAGCCTGTACTTCAGAGAAGTAGATACCAAACAGAAGAGGACCCTGAACTGAACCCTGTGGTACTCCACTTGTCACTGGTCTGAAGTTGGATTTAGAGTCTGCTACTTTCACAGTGTGGGTTCTGTCGTCATTGAGCCATTTGGCAACCCATCTTGTGACATAGGGATTTATACCTAGTTTAGTGAGTTTATCTATAATTCCAAAGTGGGAGATGGTGTTGAAAGCCTTGGTGACCGCTTCAAAGAAATCTATCCGGTTTAGGAAACATGATCTGCCTTTTACAAACCCGAACTGGGTAGGGTCCAGAGTTTGGAGATTACCAGTGTCATTGTTTATAAGTTCCATGACGTTACGTTCCATAGCCTTGCAGACCAGGCTCGTCAGGTAATGGGGCGGTAGTTCCCGGTGTTTGTGGTGGCTCCCCCTTTGTTGAGTGGGATAACCATTGCTGTGCGCCATTCAGTGGGCACAAAGCTTGAGGTGAGGCTATGATTGAACATGGTACTTAGGAGGGGTGCCAGTTCGTTCTGTAGTTCGTGTAGAATGCTGCCTTGGATGTTGTCAGGTCCTGTGGATGCTGTGTTCTTTGCTTTGGAGAGTGTGTTTTTTACTTGTGCAGTCGTGATTACAGGAACTTTGCATTCTTCCAGTATAGAGATGGGCCCTTTAGGGGGTGAGAGAGGGGTAAAGTTAGCACTGAACCTATCTGCCAGGATGTTGGCAAGATCAATTGGTTCATTATATTTAGTGCCATTGTGCTGTAACTCGGAGCAGATCTGAGTGTTGCCATTGAGATTCTTGACATAGCTATAGAATGCTTTGTGGTTGTCTTTAGAATCAGTGGTGGTTTTGTTTTCATAACTAGCTTTGGAGGATTTTATGAGGGATCTCGGCTTCTTAATGAGGCTGACCAATCCAATCATGGGATTTTACTCTCTTTGCAGCAGTTTTTCTTCTGTTGTAGAGTTCGTTAATGGCAGGGGACCACCAGATTGGCTTCCTTTTTTTGGAGGATAGCATCTTGGTTCTGTTAGGGATTGAACGATCCATGCACTCGTGTAAGGCGTAGGATTCAGCAGTCGTACCTCTATTGTCTGTCAGCCTGGGTGTCGTGAAGTTTGCCACTTCTGTCTTAAGAAGCGTGAACTTGGCTTTTGAGAAATTGTTTACTCTGGTTTCCCTAATGGGGGGGTTGAGTTGGGATGTGGATGTCTAGGGTGATTAGCTTGTGGTCGGATCTGACCGAGGAATTGACCTCTGGTGTGGAACACCGATTGCCCATGTTAGTAATGACCAGGTCTAGGAT